>NW_026948661.1:0-69490 GCF_035770615.1 Melospiza melodia melodia
TTGTGAGTTTTGGAGCTCATCCCAATGCTTGGGCTGGAAATCCCTCCCATGGATCCCATCCAGACCCTCAGGACTTCATGGAGGGTGGTGTCCCCACCCATCCAGCACTTCCCAAAACCCCAAAAATGGGGGAATTCCCCCCCAGCTTTGTGGGCATCTCCAAATTTTCCATTTCCAAATGGCACCAGAGCACCCGCAAGGTTCCCTGGCAGCAATATCCAGAATTCCCAATGTCCAAATACTCCCAAGCCCAGGAATATCCAGAATTTTAGAGCAGGAGAGGGACACACGCCTGGCTGCTGGCTGGAATTTTGGATCAGCGGTGGGAGAGGGGCTGTGCTGGGAATGGGCTCCAGGATGAGGGTCAGGGACAATTCCCACCCGCGCTGGTGGCTGGAAGCGCATTCCCAAGAGAGAGGCGGAGGGTTTGGAATGGTTGGCGCAGCGGGATGAGCTGGAATGGCGGCTGAGGGATGAATCCATCCAGTCGGAACAGGGAGAGGCAGGAGGGTCACGGAGCCGCCGTTACGAAACCCGCGGGTTCTGGCAGCGATCCTGACGGATTGCACAACGCCAGGATCCGGGATCCGAGCCCCAGTGGGGCTGGAGAGAGGAGAATGAGGAGGAAAGAGAGGAAAATGGGGGAAAGGGAGGAGGAGGAAGGTGGCGCAGGATGATGGTGGAGCGCAGGCTCCCATACGAGCGTCAGCTGCCGGCGGTCAGGAGCTAATCCCGGCCAATTCCCGCTCGGCAGCCAGGAATAGCGCGGGATGGAGGAGCCGGGGGCCACACGTGTGCCAGGAGCGCGTGGACGGAGCCGGGGTCAGCGCCGGGGCAGGGCCGCCCAAAACAAACACCGCTAAAAACCCCAAACACGGCCCCGGCCCTGGAGCCGTGCAGCGGGGTCAGGATTGTCCTGTTGGGCGGATAAATGCTGGGAGAACGCGCTGCGGTGTTTTTTGGGAATGTGGGAGTGTGCAATGCTGGTATTCCCAGGATCTGCCTGGGCGGGTTGGGATCCAGTCAGGAGCGATTCCCACTATGGCTCAGCCCCAATGTAGCAGGAAGCAGCGGATGAAGATGGAAAACGGGGGCTGTAATGAGAGGAGGAAAATTCCGGTTCCATCCATGTGATGCTTTGGGATGCTGAATGGATGGACGGACGGACGGACGGATGGATGGATGGATGGATGGATGGATGGATGGATGGATGGATGGATGGATGGATGGACGGATAAGAGATGGGTCAGTACCAGGGCAGGGCCACCCAAAACAACCACCGCTAAAAACCCCAAACACGGCCCCGGCCCCAGAGCCGCACAGCAGGGTCGAGATTGTTCTGTTGGGTGGATAAACGCTGGGAGAACACACTGCGGTGTTTTTTGGGAATGTGGGAGTGCCGGAGTGTGCAATGTTGATATTCCCAGAATCTGCTTGGGCAGGGTTGGAATCCCAGTCAGGAGCGATTTCCATCATTGGGAGTCGGCCCCAGTGCAGCGGGAAGCAGCAGATGAGGATGGAAAACGGGAGCTGTAATGAGAGGAGGAAAATTCCAGTTCCATCTGTGCAGTGCTTTCGGATGCTGGGATGGATGGATGGATGGATGGATGGATGGATGGATGGATGGATGGATGGATGATGGATGGATGGATGGATGGATGGATGGATGGATGGATGGATGGATGGATGGATAATGGATGGAGTCATTGCCAGGGCGGGGCTGGCCCAAAACAGCCACCGCTAAAAACCCCAAACACGGCCCCGGCCCCAGAGCCACACAGCAGGGTCGAGATTGTCCTGTTGGGTGGATAAACGCTGGGAGAACGTGCTGCGGTGTTTTTTGGGGAATGTGGGAGTGCCAGAGTGTGCGGTGTTGATATTTCTGGGATCTGCCTGGGTGGCGGTTGGGTGTTTGGGATCCCAGTCAGGAGCGATTCCCATCATGGCTCAGCCCCAGTGTAGCAGGAAGCAGCGGATGAAGATGGAAAACAGGAGCTGTAATGAAAGGAGGAAAATTCCGGTTCCATCCGTGTGATGCTTTGGGATGCTGAATGGATGGATGGATGGATGGATGGATGGATGGATGGATGGATGGATGGATGGATGGATGGATGGGCAGGCAGTTACTGGACTGAAAACATGCACAAATCCCCGAATCGCTGAGATCTGTGGAATGATGAGCTCCCACCCTTTCCCTTCCCAGATAAGGGGTTTCCGTTGGAATTTCCTTCTTGGAATAATTCCTTTTGTGGCTCGGAAGTGTTTGGGGAAGGGCAGGGATGGGAACAGCAGCCCACGTCTCCGGAGAAGGAATCCCAGGATTCCTTCCAAGGTCACAGCACGGAATTCCAGGGATCCAACCCCTGTGGACTCCATAGTGGGGATTCCAGGGATCCAACCCCTCACGGGCTCCATCCCGGTGCCGATGTGGAAAACGAGATGGAGCTGACGTCACGGGTTCCGGATGATTCCGTAGGCTCCGGATAATGCCGTGTTCCCATTTTTATTCCCGTCTTCACACGCTGCTCCCCACACTCTGCTGGGGATCTGGGAATTGGGATTCCGGGATCAGAACTCGCTGGAGCACTGGGCATTCCGAGCGCGGTGACATTTGGGATGACATTCCAGGTGCCAGGAGCAGGGGAGGGAACACAACCCTGCCTGCCTGCAGTCAGAGGGGTGAATCCTTAAGGAAAGGATCCGCGGGAGGAGGAAAAAATCCAGGGGGATCTCAGGGACTCATTCGGTCATGGAATAGGGAGTGGGAAATGAAAATAAAATAAAATAAAATAAAATAAAATAAAATAAAATAAAATAAAATAAAATAAATAAATAAAATAAAATAAAATAAAATAAAATAAAATAAAATAAAATAAAATAAAATAAAATAAATAAAATAAAATAAAATAAAATTCTAGCGTTATAAAATAAAAATAAAAATAAATTAAATATAATAAAATAAAATGTAAACTAAAATATAATATAATATAAAATATAAAATATAAAATATAAAATATAAAATATAAAATATAAAATATAAAATATAAAATACGATGAAAGCAAATTGGCTCAGGGACAAGGAATAGAATGGAATAAAAAGATGGGAAAATAAAAGAGAATAAAGCAAAAAAAAAAATACAGTAGGAGAAAACAAAATAAGTATAAGAGAATTCTAAAAATTTGATAGAAGACAAGGGAGTGAAATAATTAAGATAAATTAAATTAAATTATATTTTTTTAAAATCAATTTTAAAAATTAAAATAAATTGCTAAAGAATAAAATAATAAATCATAAAATAATAAATAATAAAATGATAACATGATAAAATAATAAAATGATATAAAATAAAGAAGAAAAAGCATCAATATCACAATATATAAACGCAATCTAAAATCAAATGTAACACATCATATAAAATATATAATACATTATAATTACATTAAATATATATTTAAATATATTTATATTATAAATTATATTATATATTATATTATAAATATATATTTAAATATATATAATTACATTAAATATGCATACACTATATATGTATATATGTATTATGTATTATGTATTAGTAAGCTATATTTTATAGGTGTATATTAATATTATTTACTACTATAATTATAAATTAATATAAAATATCTCAACGAGTTAATATGCAGCAGAAAATAAAAACAACGAAAATATAAAGATGTAATTCAATATAATATAGTAGACATAAAGACATCAGTAAATATAATAGAAAACAATAATTATATATCTATATAAAATAAAATAATATGTATGTAAATTATGTGTGTATATATTTATTTTTCCATTATTATTCTCTTTCCAAATATAACTATCAAAATTTTTATTGCTTTATTATTAAATTTAAATAATGAAATACGAACATTTTATACTATTTCATAACTCCCCACAGACACTTTCCCAGCCTTTTGGGGTCTCTGTGCCACGATTCCTTTTTCCCATATTCCCATTTCCTTGGTGGGTTGGGGAGCTGGGAATGTTCCCCTGGAGAAGTGAAAAATCCAGGAATCCTCAGAGTTCCTAAAGGGGCTCCAGGAGAGCTGCAGAGGGACTGGGGACAAGGCCTGCAGGGACAGGAGCCAGGGAATGGCTCCCACTGGGAAAGGGGAGATTGGGCTGGGATCTTGGCAAGGAATTGCTGGCTGGGAGGGGTGGGCAGGGGCTGGGGCTGGAATTGCCAGATTTGCTGTGGGCTGCCCCTGGATCCCTGGCAGTGCCCAAGGCCAGGCTGGAGCCACCTGGCATGGTGGAAAGTGTCAATAAATTTCAAGGTCCCTCTCCACCCAAAGCACTCCAGGACTGTGGAGCTCCTCTGGTCCAGGAGAGCTGGGAATGTTCACCTGGAGAAGGAAAAATCCAGGGAATGCTCAGAGTCCCTGCAGGGGCTCCAGGAGAGCTGCAGAGGGACTGGGGACAAGGCCTGCAGGGACAGGAGCCAGGGAATGGCTCCCACTGGGAAAGGGGAGATTGGGCTGGGATCTTGGCAAGGAATTGCTGGCTGGGCTGGAATTGCCAGATTTGCTGTGGCTGCCCCTGGATCCCTGGCAGTGCCCAAGGCCAGGCTGGATCCACCTGGAGCAATTGGATTTTGGAGCAGCTCCTGGTTTGGGGTTCAGGGATGGGGTTGAAGTTCCAAACCTGATCCATGGGCTCGTCCTGCCCATCCTCAAGAGTTAAATCCCACTGAGGGATTTTCCTGAATTCCTGCTCCTCCTGAATTGCTGGATGGGGAATATTTGGAGTGAGAGTTCTGGGAATATCCACCCTGTACAGGTTCACTTTGGATCTTCATTATAAATGGTGCTAATTAGATGGGTTTGGGGCTCCCTGGGTCCTCTTTGGCCCCACCACTGCAGGTTTGGCACCTGCAATTCCCAGGATTCGGCTGCTCCAGGGATGGGACAATTCTGTGTCCAGTCACCATGTCTGGGGACGTGGGACTGTGCCCAAAACCATCCCAGTGGTCAGCACGGAGTCACCAGTGGGGTCAGTGACACAGCTCTGGGGGTCAGTGGCATGGGGACACCAACCATGGGGACCTGGCTGTGCTCCCAAAACCATCCCAGTGGTCAGCACGCAGTGACCAATTGGATTAGTGGGATGGGGACACCACTCTGGGGTCAGTGGGATGGGGACACCAACCCTGGGGACCCAGTTGTGCTCCCAAAACCACCCCAGTTGGTCAGCATGGGGTGGCCACTGGCATGGGGACACAGCCCTGGAGTCAGTGACATGGGGACACAGCTCTGGGGTCAGTGACATGGGGACACAGCTCTGGGGTCAGTGGCATGGTTACACCGCTCTGGGGGTCGGTGACATGGGTGACACCATCTCTGAGGACCCGGCTGTGCCCGGTGGCAGCGAGTGCCTCGATGTCCCCGTGCGGGCGTCACGGATGTCCCCGAGGGGAGTGGCGGGCCGGCAGTGCCCGGCGGCGGCGGGAGGCGATGTCCCCGCGGTGTCGGTGTCCCCACCGTGTCCCGCGGTGTCCCCGGTTCCCGCAGCTCCCCTGCCTCGCCCCGGGTCTCCTTTGTGCCGTGTCACCGCGGGCCTGGCGTGTCCCCAAGGAGCCGCCGGTGACACCGGGACGAGTCCGGCACCGCCGGCCCCTCGACTCGGGGTTCCTCCCGCCCTTCCCCCCGCCGCGCTCTAACCCGAGTGTCTTCCCACCCGTGTCCTTCCCTCACCCCGTGTCCGTCTGTCCGTCCCTCCCGCCTCTCTCTGTCTCTCTCTCTGCCTCTCCTGCCCCTCTCTGCTCTGCCAGGGAGGGAGGGAAGGATGGAGCGGGATTTTGGGGGGTCTGCGGTGGGCAGGGGCGGGTTCGGGGTGCGGGGATCCCGCGGGGCTCAGCCTGGGTTCCCTCCTGATCCCGGCCAGGGGTGAGGGTGTCCCCAGCCGGGTCTGTCCCCAGCAGTCCAGGGCCACCAGAAGCCACCCTGTCCCCTCAGGTGTCACCCTCCGCGCCCCGGCCGAGGGAAGGGTTTGCAGTCGGGGATGGGAATTTGGGAATCCAGCCTGTCCCTGTCAGCATTCCCGGGAAAGCAGCGCAGGGAGAGCCGAGCACGGCACGGGCGGGTCAGACACCAGCTCTGGGCTCCTTCCCCAGGCTCCACATCCCCAAGGTGCCCTCCCTGAGATCCCATCCCTGGGCTCCTGTCCCGAGTGCCATCCCTGGGATCCCATCCCTGGGGGTCCCCATTCCTGGGGTGCCATCCATGGGTTCCCAACCCTGGGCTCCTGTCCCCAGCTCCATTCCAAGGGTCCCATTCCAGGAACAGGAGCCTGGGCTCGTTGGGGTCCCATCCCTGGGGTCCCATCCCTGAGATCCTGTCCCTGGCTCCTGTCTCAAGTCCCATCCCTGGGATCCCATTCTTGGAGTCCCATTCATAGGGACAAATCCCCAGGCTCCCAACCCTAGGATCCCATCCCTGGGATCCCATTCCTGGGGTCCGGTCCCTGGAATCCCAACCCTGGGCTCCTGTTCCAAGTCCCATCTGTGGGATCCCATTCCTGGGGTCCCATTCCAGGGACAGGAGCCTGGGATCCCCGTTTCCGGGGTCCTGTCCCTGGAATCCCAACCCTGGGCTCCTGTTCTGAGTCCAAACCCTGGGATCCCATTCCTGGGGTCTCAGTCCTGGAGTCCCCATCCATGGGGACCCATCCCCGGGCTCCCAACCTTGGGATCCCATTCTCAAGGTTCCATCCCTGGGATCCCATTCTTGGGGTTCCATCCCTGAGATCCCAACCCTGGGTTCATGTCCCAAGTCCCATCCATGGATCCCATTCCTGGGCTCCTGTCCCGAGTCACATCCCTGTGATCCCATTCCTAGGGTTCCATCCCTGGGATCCCATTTCTGGGCTCCTGTCCCGAGTCCCATTCCTGGGGTGCCATTCCTGGGATCCCATTCCTAGGGTCGCATCCCTGGCATCCCATTCTTGGGATTCCATTCCTGGGGTCCCATTCATGTGGTTCCATCCCTGTAATCCCAATCCTGGGTTCCTGTCCCAAGTCCCATTCCTGGAGTGCCATTCCTGGCTTCCTGTCCCCAAGTTGCATCCCTGTGACCCCATTCCTGGGGTTCCATCCCTGGGATCCCATTCCTGAGGTTCCATCCTTGGGGTTCCATCCCTGGGACCCCAACCCTGAGTTCTTGTCCCGAGTCCCATTCCTGGGGTGCCATTCCTGGAGTGCCATTCCTGGGGTCCCATTCCTAGAGTCCCATCCATGGGATCCCATTCTTGGGATTCCATTCCTGGCATTCCATCCCTGTGATCCCAACCCTAGGGTTCCTGTCCCAAGTCCCATTCCCGGGGTGCCATTCCCGCTCTCCAGTCCCGATTCCCACCCCGGTGCTCTCATTCCCGGGGTTCCATCCCCGCGATCCCAACTCTGAGTTCCTGTCCCAAGTCCCATTCCCGGGGTGCCATTTCTGGTCTCCAGTCCCGATTCCCACCCCGGTGCTCTCATTCCCGGGGTTCCATCCCCGCCATCCCAACTCTGAGTTCCTGTCCCAAGTCCCATTCCCGGGGTGCCATTCCTGGTCTCCAGTCCCGATTCCCACCCCGGTTCTCTCATTCCCGGGGTGCTCGCCCCCGTCAGGCTCGGGCCCCCGCAGGAATTCTCCCCTTTTCCCGGATCCCCGGGCGGGCGGATCTCGCTTGGCCGTTTATTCTAATCCATCTCTCTCTCTCTCTCGTACCTCTCGCTCTCTCCTGGCTCTCGCCTCTCTCTCCCCGGCCCCCCCCCCGCGCTCTCTTTCCGTCCGTGCCCCTCCCGTCCCCCCCCCTTTCCCCCACCCCAAACCCCCTCCCCAGGTCAAGGTGTGGTTCCAGAACCGCCGCACGAAGCAGAAGAAGGACCAGAGCAGGGACTCTGAGAAACGCTCCTCCAGCACCTCCGAGTCCTTCGCCACCTGCAACATCCTGCGGCTGCTGGAGCAGGGCCGCCTCCTGTCCGTGCCGGCCCCCCCGAGCCTCCTGTCCCCCCCTTCCAACCCTGTCGCTGTCGCCAGCCCCCGCGGCCAGCCTGGCGCCGCCTGTCCCCGCGTCCCCGCCGGGGCTGGGCACCAGCAGCCCCCCCGGCCCCGCCGCCTTTCGGCCTGCACGTCCCGTCCCTCGCCGCTTCCTCACTCCTCCTCCTCCTCATCCTCCTCCTCATCCTCGTTGTCGTCGTCGCCGCGGCTGCCGGGAGGCCGCTGTGTTTCGGGGGGCCGCTGCTGTGGCGCCCTGCACGACCTGCCCGCTTCGTACCCGCCCGGAACCTCCGCGTTCGAGCCTTACACGCGGCTGGAGAGGAAGGACAGTTCTATACCCAGCAAGAAGCCGAGCCCTTAAAAGGAAAAACTAAAACAAAAAAAAAAAACAAAAAACCCCTAAAAAAAAAAAAAACAGTGTCAAAAAGTGTCACCTCCCCCCCCGCCACACCAAGCCCAGATTGTCCCCTCCCCAACTGGGAATTCCCGCTGGGAATGGCAGCTCTCCCCGGGCTGGTGAAGGCGCGGATGTCACCAGGGTTGGGGTGGTGACACTCCGAGGTGTCGCTGTCACCAAAGCTCCGCTCCAGGTATGGGCGGGAGGGGACAGGAGCAGCGGGAGGTGGCGCTGGGGACACCCTGGGGTGTCTTTTCCCGGGGGGACAAAAGGGACAGCGCGAGGTGACACCGGGCTCTGTCCCTGCGATGTCCTCGGAGAAGCGCCGTGCCTCAGTTTCCCCGCGGTGACCGCAGGGTCCCCGGCGCTGCTCCCGGGGAGGGGATTTGTCCTCCGGCGTCCTGAGTGATGTCCCCAATTGTCGCCGTGCTGGGACACCCGCGGAGCCCCAACACCGCCCTGTCCCTTTTTGGGGCTGTCCCTACAGGGGGGCTGTGGGTCCCTGTCCCGTCCCGCTGGGCGACAGCTGGGGACAGCGGTGACAGTGCCACCTGCCGCTCTGGGGCACCCCCAGACCCATCCTGGGGTGGCACCGCAGTGACCCCGCGCTGACACTGTCACCCGCCACACACCCCCCTTGTCACCTGCCACAGCCAGGGTCCCTTCCCAGGTCCCGGCGGGTGACAGTGGCTTCCTGCGGGGGCCACTCGGGCTGAGGGTGGCGTTGGGGACCAGGGGGACTTGGCGTGAGGTGGCCCTTGGGGACAGGGGAAGGTTGCTGGGGGGTGTGAGTGTCACCTTGGTGGGACACCCTGCAGTGGCATCACGTTGTGCTGGTGTCCTGGGGTGTCACCACCGTGCCAGGACACCTTGGGGTTGGCATCACTTTGTCATCCTGTGATGGCATTGCCTTGCCAGGACAACCTGGGGTGGCATCACCCGGTACCCCCAAAGTGTCACCACCGTGCCAGGGACACCCCGCGGTGTCACCACCCCTCAGCGCCACCCCCCGACCCCGCAGGGGACACGGCTGTGACAGGACCAGGGGGACACCCCCGAGCCCCCTCCCCACATCCACACCCTGCCCTGGGGGCTCCCCCCCACACCCCTCAAACCCGCTGCTGTTGATTAATTAATCAATCAATTAATTAATAATGATCATTAACACTGAGCATCGTCCCCCCCTCCCCCACCCCCGGGCTGCTGCTCCCCCGGGGCCCCGAATTCCCAGGATTTTGCAGGGAAATATTTAAAATAAAAGATTTTATGAGAAACTTTGGGTCCTTTTTTAAATTTTTCCCCGTTTTCAGGGAATTGTTGTTTATTGGTCCGCTGCCTTTGGAGCGTTTTAAGGGGACGGCTCGGGCGGGGAAACTGAGGCAGGGACAGGTGACAAGTGACAATCCCGCCTGTCCCCCTGTCCTTTAATTCTGGCACAATTCGCCTGGAATTTCTCCAACGATTATTTGGGATTTTTCTCCCGCTCACCCCCTAATCCTTTAATTTCTGTCCATCCCGCCTCTTCCCGATCCAGGTGGAGCCAGGACAGGGAAGTGGCCGCGTCCCCAGCCCTGGAATTCTGTCCCCAGCCCCACCCGGGCCTCGCTTGGATTTTGCTTTTCCTTTTTTCCCAGCCCCATTCCAGGGGGATTTAGGGATTTTCCAACCCAGAAAATTCCCGGGCTCACCGGGAGGAATCGAGTGGAGAAAGGAACCCCAGACTCCTCAACCTCGCGGCCGGAGGGGATTTGGGGACATTTCGGGCCAAACAAAGCCCGGGTTGGATTTGGGATCATCCTTGGGGTTTTCCTGCCTGCTCTGGTTCCGCGGGAATCCCGGCGCTGCTCCTTTTGCCCGTTTGACCCCAAAAATCCCAAATCCCATCCGAAGCTCCTTTCTCCAAAGCGAAGCTGTCACGGGGGTCGGGGACAGCTTGGGGACACCCCCAGTTTGTCCCAGTCCGTTCCAGGGGCTCCTCCAGACTGGGATGACTGGAAAACCAACAATTGGATGTCAAATTTTAAGGAAAAATTGGGGGGTTTTAAAATGGTTTCTAATGTTAATAAAAGTCACGTCCTGCCTCCTTCCGCCTCCTCCTCATCCTTCCCCGCTCCGGGTGTCACTGGCTGCGTGGGTGACATCGCAGGGGTGACATTTCTAAGGCCACCATTGCCCTCTCTGCTGTGTCCTCAGAGCCCCCGAGGAGCCGTGGACCCCTTGTTCCCTATCCTCATTCCTTATCCCAATCCTTATCCCTATTTTTCCTATTTCCCTATTTTTTATCCCATTTTCCTTATCCTTTATCCCTACCCCAATCTCCATCCCCTATCGCTATCCCTTAACCCTACTTTTATTCCTTAACCCTATTCTTATTCCTTATCCCTACCCCAATCCCTCATCCCTATCCCTATCCCTATCCCTATCCCTATCCCTATCCCTATCCCTATCCCTATCCCTATCCCTATCCCTATCCCTATCCCTATCCCTATCCCTTATCCCTATCCCTTATCCCTATCCCTGTTTCCATTTCTATCCCTTATCCCCGTCCCTCTCCCTCTCCTTTTCCCTCTCCCTCTCCTTTTCCATCTCCCTAGCCTTTATCCTTTATCCCAATTCCTTATCTCAGATCTCTGATCCCTGCTGAGGAGCAGGAATATCCCAATTCCTCTCCCTATCCCTTATCTCTAACTCCTATCTCTATCCTGCTATCACTACCCCTACCCCTTATCTCTATTCTTATTCCTTACCCGCATCTCTACTCCATCGCTTATCCCTATCCCTATCCCTTATTCCTATCCCAATCCCTTATCCCTAACCCAATCCCTATCCCTATCCCTATCCCCATCCCTATCCCTATCCCCTATCCTTATCCCATTCCCTATCCCGATCCTTATCCCTTATCTACATCCCTGTCCCTATCTCTTATCCCCGTCCCTTTCCCTATCCCATTCCCTTATCCCTATCCCATTCCCATTCCCATTCCCTATCCCTATCCCTATCCCTTATCCCTATTCTTATTCCTTATTCTTATCACTATCCCTTATCCCTAACCCCATGGCTATCCCGATCCCTATCCCTTATCCCAGTCCCTTTCCCTATCCTAGTCCCTTTCCCTATCCCTATCCCTATCCCTATCCCTATCCCTATCCCTATCCCTATCCCTATCCCTATCCCTATCCCTATCCTTATTCCTTATCTCTATCCCTAGCCCATCCCTTATCTCTATCCTTATCCCTATCCGTATTCCCATCCCTATCCATTACCACTATCCCTTTCCTTATCCCTACCCCTTATCCCTGTCCTTTATCTCTCTTCCTCTCCCATTCCCTATCCCCCTTCCTATCCCTGCTCCTTATCTCTCTCCCTGTCCTGATCCATTATCTCATATCCCTTACGCCATTCCCACACCTCTCCCATTCCCTCTCCCCATTCCGATCCCTATCCCTTATCCCTATCACTTTCCTTATCTCATACCTGTAATCCCTGTCCTTTATCCCCATACCTTATCCCATTCCCCATCCCTATCCCGATCCTCATCCCTGTCCCCATCTCTGTCCCTGTCCCTACCCCTATCCCTGTCCCGTTCCCATTCCCGTTCCCACTCCTGTTCCCATTCCCACTCCCTGTCCCATTCCCATTCCCACTCCCATTCCCGCTCCCCTGTCCCATTCCCGTTCCCGTTCCCATTCCCATTCCCATTCCCATTCTCATTCCCATTCCCATCCCATTCCCGTTCCCGTTCCCGTTCCCATTCCCATTCCCTTTCCCATTCCCATTCCCATTCCCATTCCCATTCCCATTCCCATTCCCTTTCCCTTTCCCGTTCCCATTCCCTTTCCCTTTCCCATTCCCGTTCCCATTCCCATTCCCGTTCCCATTCCCATTCCCATCCCCATCCCATTCCCATTCCCATTCCCATTCCCATTCCCATTCCCATTCCCATTCCCATTCCCATTCCCTTTCCCTTTCCCGTTCCCCTTCCCATTCCCTTTCCCGTTCCCATTCCCATTCCCATTCCCATTCCCACTCCCTGTCCCATTCCCATTCCCATTCCCATTCCCATTCCCATTCCCATTCCCATTCCCGTTCCCGTTCCCATTCCCATTCCCATTCTCATTCCCATTCCCATTCCCATTCCCTTTCCCGTTCCCATTCCCATTCCCATTCCCACTCCCTGTCCCATTCCCGTTCCCATTCCCGTTCCCATTCCCATTCCCATTCCCTTTCCCGTTCCCTTTCCCGTTCCCTTTCCCGTTCTCATTCCCGTTCCCATTCCCTGCCCCCATCCCGGCTCCCGCGATCCCGCCCCCGGCCGCTCCCTCCCGCTGTTTACAGCCAACACGGTGTCACCTGTGTCTCCGGTGTCACCTGTGCCGCCGGTGCCACCTCTGTCTCCGGTGTCACCTGTGCCACCGGTATCACCTTTGCTGCCAGTGTCACCTTTGCCGCCGGTGTCGCGGGCGGGGCCGGGCCGGGGCTACAAAACCCGGGGCGCTGCCGTGTCCTGCCCGGCGGGACCGGGACCGTGACGGCGACAAGGACAGGGACAGGGCCATGGCCGCCACCAAGGTGACAGCAGCGGCGACAGAGCTGGCGGCCGCCCGCGAGCACGGGCTGGCCGTGACCCGCGACTTCCACAGCAACCCCCGGCTGAGTGAGTGCGGGACATTGAGGGGACACCGGGGGGACACCGAGGGGACACCGAGGCGGGAACCCCGGGGAGGGACATCGCTCTGTCCCCGAGCAGTGGTGGCAGGGACGAGGGGGTGACAGCGGGCAGGAGTGCGTGGGTGGCACTGGAGCAGGTACAGGGACAGGTGGGTGGCACTGGGGCAGGGAGAGGTGATAGGGTCGGGCGGGTGGCACTGGGACAGGAAGGGACAGAGGGATGGCACTGGGACAGGCAGAGGTGACAGGGATGGGTGGGTGGCACTGGGGCAGGCAGGGATGGCAGGGACAGAGGGGTGGCACTGGGACAGGCAGAGGTGACAGGGATGGGTGGGTGGCACTGGGGCAGGCAGGGATGGCAGGGACAGAGGGGTGGCACTGGGACAGGCAGAGGTGACAGGGACAGGTGGGTGACACTGGCTCAGGAAGGGACAGAGGGGTGGCACTGGGACAGGGAGGGTAACAGGGATGGGTGGGCGGCACTGGGACAGTCAGGGGTGGCAGGGATGGATGGACGGGTGCCACTGGCTCAGGAGTGGACAGCTGGGTGGCACTGCGACAGGCAGGGTGGCACAGCGGCCACGTGTGCCTCTCGGGGGGACAGGGGGACACTGTGGGGCTGCGGGGGTGTCCCCTCCTGGGCACCGCACCGACAAGGACCGGGGAAAGTGTCCCCACCCTGGGGACACCTGTGAGGCGCCGTGGTGACAGCCGGGGCGCCCTTCCCGCTGTGTCCCCATCCCACGGCGACATCGGGACACCTGGCACCGTGCCAGCGCCACACGGGGCTGGACGACCCCCCTGTCACTTTGTCCCCAAGGCCCCGCTGTCACCAAGGGCGTCCCTTGTGACCTTTGTGCCTTCGCTGCTGGGGCAGTTCGGAAGCCACCTCGCGGGGATGTCCCCAACCGGGTGGCTCCGGTCCCTCCCGAGCCGAGCTGGCCCTGCCCGGCCACCCGCCGTGTTTGCTGTCAACAGCGGCCACCCGCGGGTGACTCCTGCCCGTGTCGCCTGGCCGAGCGCCAGCCCTTGGCTCGGGTGTCACCCGCGTGTCCCTGTGCCAGGAAAAAACCGCCCCAGTTTCTTCCCACTGCGCACGTTTGTCCCCTCGAGGGAAGCGTTTGTCCCCTCCCCTGTGCCCAGAGCGGCACCGCCACCCAGGCGGGGACAAAGTCCTGTCCCCGGTGTGTCCCTGTCACCCAGGTGGGCAGCTGGCACAGGCGAGTCCCAAAATGTTCTGGAGGTGACAGCAGAAGTGGCAGGAAGGACAGAGGGAGTGGCACGACTGAGGGGGGGGGGGGACCTGGAGGTGACATTCGGAGGGGTGGGGACATCCCTGAATCTGGGGGAGGGGCAGCGTGGGGCTGTGGGTGCCTGAGCTCATGGGGGGGCGGGGTTCCCCAGTGCTGGCTCCCAGTTTAGGGTCCTAGCTTATGTTCCCAGTTCGGGGTCCCAGTTTGGGTCCCAGTTTAGGGCCCCAGTTCTGGGTGTCAGTTTGGGATCCCAGTTTGGGGTCCCAGTTTGTGTTCCCGGTTTAGGGTCCCAGTTTGGCATCCTAGCTTGCCATCCCAGCTTGGGGGTCCCTGTTTGGGGTCCCAGTTAAGGGTCCCAGTTCAGGTTCCCAGTTAAGAGCTCCAGTTTAGGGTCTAAGTCTGGGTTCCCAGTTCAGTTTCCCAGTTTGTGTTCCCAGTTTATGTTCCCAGTTTAGGGTACCAGTTTAGGGTCCTAGTTTAGAGTACCGTTTTAGGGTCCCAGTTAAAGGTTCCAGTTTAGAGTCCCAGTTAAGGGTCCCAGTTCAGGTTCCCAGTTAAGAGCTCCAGTTTAGGGTCTAAGTCTGGGTTCCCAGTTCAGTTTCCCAGTTTGGGTTCCCAGTTTATGTTCCCAGTTTAGGGTCCTAGTTTAGAGTACCATTTTGGGGTCCCAGTTAAAGGCTCCAGTTTAGAATTCCAGTTAAGAATTCCAGTTCAGCTTCCCAGTTAAAGGTTCCAGTTTAGAGTCCCAGTTAAGGGTCCCAGTTCAGGTTCCCAGTTAAGAACTCCAGTTTAGGGTCCAAGTCTGGGGTCCCAGTTCAGTTTCACAGTTTGGGTCCCCAATTTGGGGTCCCAGTTTGGGTTCCCAGTTTAAGGTACCATTTTGGGGTCCCAGTTAAAGGCTCCAGTTTAGAATTCCAGTTAAGAGTTCCAGTTCAGCTTCCCAGTTAAAGGTTCCAGTTTGGGGTCCCAGTTAAGAATTCCAGTTTAGGGTCCAAGTCTGAGGTCCCAGTTCAGTTTCCCAGTTTGGGATCCCAGTTTGGGGTCCCAGTTTATGTTCCCAGTTTAGGGTACCAGTTTAGGGTCCCAGCTAAATGTTCTAGTTTAGAGCCCCAGTTATGGGTTCCCGTTCAGGTTCCCCGTTTGGAATCCCAGTTTGGCATCCCAGTTTGGGGTCCCAGTGTGGCACTGGGCACAGGGGTGCTGTCACTGTCCCCAGCTACAGCCCAGTGCCCGGAACTGGGGGAACTGGGATGGGCAGGGATGGATGGATGGATGGATGGATGGATGGATGGATGGATGGATGGATGGATGGATGATGGATGGATGGATGGATGGATGGATGGATGGATGGATGGATGGATGGATGGATGGATGGATGGATGATGGATGGATGGATGGATGGATGGATGGATGGATGGATGGATGGATGGATGGATGGATGGATGGATGATGGATGGATGGATGGATGGATGGATGGATGGATGGATGGATGGATGGATGATGGATGGATGGATGGATGGATGGATGGATGGATGGATGATGGATGGATGATGGATGGATGGATGGATGGATGGATGGATGGATGGATGGATGGATGGATGGATGGATGGATGATGGATGATGGACGGATGGATGATGGATCAATGGATGGATGGATGGATGGATGATGGATGGATGGAAGGATGATGGATGGATGGATGGATGGATGGATGATGGATGGATGATGGATGGATGGATGGATGGATGGATGGATGGATGGATGGACGGATGGATGGATGGATGAGGGATGGATGATGGATGATGGATGGATGGATGGATGGATGGATGGATGAGGGATGGATGATGGATGGATGGATGGATGGATGGATGGATGGATGGATGGATGGATGGATGGATGGATGGATGGGCGGATGGATGGATGGATGGATGGATGGATGGATGGATGGATGGATGGATGGATGGATGGATGGACGGATGGATGGACAGACAGATGGACATCCAATTTGTGCCACACAGCCTCAGCCCAGCAATGATTTTGGTGGGTTGCTGCCATGTCCCATCTGTCCCCACCATCCCTGACACCTCTCCTGCTCCAGGCACAGGTTGTCCCTTTGGGGTCTGTTCCTGGTGCCGTTTGGGACAGGACACGAGCAGCAGCAAAGGAAGATCCAGGGACACTCCCAACCCTTGGCCACCCTGCCCTGGGGGGCTGTGACCCCTCTGCCCCACAACAACCCCCACCCTTCATCATCCCACATCCTTTAGGATCCCTCCCCTTCCCTCTCCTCCCTCCCTGGTATTTAATTCCACCAGCAAAACCCGCAGCGAGCAACGCTTGAATTTCCCTCTTTTTTTCTCTCTTTTTTTTTTGGTTTTTTTTCCCTTTTTTTTTTTTTCCCTCTCTGGCTTCACGCTTGGCTGGGGCCGCCTTTTCTGCGGCTGCCCCCACATGACCATGCAGGTGTGTCTGGGAACCCGCGGCCGCCGGGCCCTAATTAGTGGCATAGAGTGTGACCCCCCGCCGGGCTTTTCACGGCCCCTGCCAGCCCCGGGCCAGCCCCGCGGGGTTGACAGCGCGGCACAAAGTGACACACGGCACAATGGGCAGGTCCAGGAGGCCACCACGGCCGGCCGCGACTGGGGCGGAAGCGAGCGGTCACTTAGGGATTGTCGGAAAAGTCCCAGGGTGGGCTTGGGGCTGAGAGGGATTGGGAGAAAGAGCTGGAGGAGGAAAAGAGGGGGGTGGGTTTGTGGTGTGGGTTCTGGAAATTGGGCCTTCATGGGGTCGTAAAATCCTGGATTTTGGGTTGGCAGGGAGTTTAAAGCCACCCAGTGCCACTCTCAGGGACACCTCCCACTGTCCCAGGCTGCTCCAAGCCCTGTCCCTGTCCCTTGGACACTGCCGGGGATGGGGGAGGCACCCAGCCCCATCCAGAGCCTTGTGCCCAGCATTGTCTGCCCCTGCTCTGTCCATCTGTCCATCCATGGATCCATCCATCCATCCATCCATCCATCCATGGATCCATCATCCATCCATCCATGGATCCATCCATCCATCCATCCATCCATCCATCCATCCATCCATCCATCCATCCATCATCCATCCATCCATCCATCATCCACCATCCGTCCATCCATCATCCATCCATCATCCATCCGTCCATCCATCCATCCATCATCCATCCATCCATCATCCATCCATCCATCATCCATCCATCATCCATCCATCCATCATCCATCCATCCATCATCCATCCATCATCCATCCATCCATCCATCCATCCATCCATCATCCATCATCCATCCAGGGGTGCCAGGGCTGGGGTCCCCTCTCTGTGCCCTGGGGGACACCGGGGACCCTCCCTGTGCCCCACGGTGGCTCAGGATCAGCTCTGGACCTGCTGGGGCAGCCCTGCACCCACAGCTTTGCTCAGGGCCCGAGCATTTGGGGAATTTGGGGGTTTGGGGGCCGTTTATCCCTCCTGCTTCCCATCTCTGCTCCAGGTGTTCCCATCCCTTCCCAGCTCTGGAATTCGGGGCTGGGATTGAGCGTCACTCACTGCACACCCAGCCCAGAGAACGAGGTGACAAAAAAGGGGAATGGCTTCCCACTGGGAAAGGGGAGATTTGGGTGAGATTTGGGGAAGGAATTCCTGGCTGGGATGGCATTCCCAGATTTGCTGTGGCCGGCCCTGAATCCTTGGAAGCGCCCAAGGCCAGGCTGGATGGACTCGGATCCACCTGACCTGGCGGAACAGGCCGACCCTTATGCTCCCTTCCCCGACCCCCAGCCCCCCTCGGAGGTGGCAGCGAGCCCCCGGCGCACTTTGCAGCCGAGCCCTGAGTGCCGGGAGGGGCCGCGGGGGCTGCGGAGGGCAGGGCGGGCGAGCGGGAGCAATTAGCGGCGGGTGGAGCCGGGTCGGGTCCCCTTTGTCACCGGGGGCCGCGGTCCCCCCCGCGCGGGCAGCAGTGCGTGAGTGTCAGCGCTGACGGAGATCGCATGTGACAGCAGCTGTGAATTTGGGGCTGGGGGTGTGGAAAGGCCGCGTTGAAAGACTTTGCTGCCCCCTCGGCCCCCTCGCCCCCTCCGCCCCCTGCTCCCCGGCCGTGCCCCTGCCGGCGGCCGCAGCCCACCCAGCCCGCGCCTGCCGCGGCTTCATTATCGCTGCTGCGGCTTTCCGGTGCTGCCCCTGCGCTTCTCGGCCCTCCTCCTCCTCCTCCTCTTGTTCTTCCTCTCCTTCTCCTCCTCTTCCTTCTCCTCTTCTTGCTCTTCTCTCCTCTTCCTCCTCCTCTTCTTGTTATTCTTCTCCTTCCTCCTCTTTCTCCTCTTCTTGTTCTTCTCCTCGTCCTCCTCCTCTTCCTCCTTCTCTTCTTCCTCTTCCTTCTCCTCTTCTTGTTCTTCTTGTTCTTGTTCTTCTTGTTCTTCTTGTTCTTGTTCTTCTTCTTCTTCTTCTTCTTCTTCTTCTTCTTCTTCTTCTTCTTCTTCTTCTTCTTCTTCTTCTTCTTCTCCTCCTCCTCCTCCTCCTTCTTCTTCTTCTCTTCATCCTCTTCCTCCTCCTCTTCTTCCTCCTCTTCTTCTTGTTCTTCTCCTTCTCTTCCTTCTTCTTTTCTTGTTCTTCTCCTCGTGCTCTTCTTCCTCCTCTTCCTCTTCCTTTTATTCTCCTCCTCTTCTCCTTCTCCTCCTCTTCTCCTTCTCCTCCTCTTCTCCTTCCTCATCCTTCCCTTCCTCCTCCTCTTTCTTCTTCTTCTTCTTCTTCTTTTTCTTCTCATCCTTCTTCACCTCTTTCACCTCTTCCTCCTCCCTCGTCTTCTTTTTCTCCTCTTCCTCCACTTCTTCTCCTCTTTCATCTCCTTCTCCTCCTCTTCCTCTTCTTCCTCCTCTTTTTCTTCTTCATCTTCCCTTCTTCCTCTTCTCCTCCTCCTCTTCTTCCTCCTTCTCTTCTTCTTCCCCTTCTCCTTTTTATTCTTCTCCTCCTTCATCTCCACCTCCTCCTTTTCCTCTTTCTTTTTCCTCTTCTTCTATTTCTGACTCTTCTGCACCTCTTCCACCTCTTCCATCTTCTTCCTCTTTTTCTCCTCTTCCTCCTCATTCTTCTTCTTTTCCTTCTTTTCCTTTTTCTCCTTCTCCTCCTCTCTCCCCACCCCGATCCCTTCCCAGGCTGTCCCATGGCGTTGTTGTCGCGATTTCCGCTCTGTCCTGACAGAACATCCCAGAGCCGGGCAGGGACGAGGGGCTGGAATGACCCCTGGAATGTCCAAGGCCAGGCTGGACACGGGACTTGGAGCACCTGGGGTGGTGGGAGGGGTCCCTGGATGGAACCAGGTGGGATTTGAGACCCCTCCCAACCCAAACCAGTCCAGGATTCCCTGATGTCCAGAGATCTCTGCCCATGGAGGGATGGATGGATGGATGGATGGATGGATGGATGGATGGATGGATGGATGGATGGATGATGGATGGATGGATGGATGATGGATGGATGGATGGATGGATGGATGATGGATGGATGGATGGATGGATGGATGGATGGATGGATGGATGGATGGATGGATGGATGGATGGATGGATGGATGGATGGATGGATGGATGGATGGACGGACTAAGGATGGATTTCCATACCACCCAAGAGCTCAGCTGATGATCCAATGTCACTCCTGGTGACACCAGTGCTGCCAGAGGCTTCCACATTCCTGATGTGAAGACCCATTCCAGTGGGGCTGGAGGGCCACCAGGATTGTCCCCAAGGGGGTGGCAGCCACTGGTACCTCACTGGACATCCCCGTGCCGGGACAAGTGACACTCCCAACGTCCCTGTCCCATGGGGGTGACTTTGGGGCTGCTGAAAATTAAAAATCCCATAAACTCCAGCCGAGAGAAGGGAAGTGGGAACGGGAATAAAAGGCCGGATGGTCACTTTGGGAATAAAGGGGACAAAAGGCGGGGAGGGGGCTCCCGGTGTGCCGGCCCCTCCAGAGCCTGAATGAGCGAGCAGCAGGAGCCGGCCCTAATTGGGGAAGGGCAGAGAAAGCTAATTAGCTAATTAGCTCCTGGAGAGGGGCTGGGAGAACTTCATGGGGCTCTGCAAGGCCAAGGGCAGGAGGAACTGGGATGGGGCACAAATCCAGGCTGGAGGGGAAAGGATTGGGGACAGCCCTGGGAGAAGATGGAGTTGGGAAAGGTGGGAATTCTGTCCCTGTGCTCTGTTCAGGTGACACTCAACCTGCAGAGGTGCTCCAGCTCCCAGATGCCAAATTCAGGAGGGTGTGGAGCTCCTGGAGCAAATCCAGGGAGATTCCAGAGCTGTTCCCAGGGCTGGAGCCCCTCTGCTCTGGAGCAAGGCTGGCAGAGCTGGGAATGTTCCCCTGGAGAAGGGAAAATTCCAGGGAATCCTCAGAGTCCCTGCAGGGGCTCCAGGAGAGCTGCAGAGGGACTGGGGACAAGGCCTGCAGGGACAGGAGCCAGGGAATGGCTCCCACTGGGAAAGGGGAGATTGGGCTGGGATCTTGGCAAGGAATTGCTGGCTGGGAGGGTGGGCAGGGGCTGGGCTGGAATTGCCAGATTTGCTGTGGCTGCCCCTGGATCCCTGGCAGTGCCCAAGGCTGGGTTGGACACTGGGGCTTGGATCAATCTGGGACAGTGGAAGGTGCCAGGGGTGGAATTCCTGGGCTTTAAGGAATTCCCAACCTAAACCAGCCTATAATTCCAAGATCCCATAGCTGGAATGTCTGGGATCGCTGGCACTGCCCTGGCTGAGGGGAGGGGACACCGAGGGTCCCGTTGTGCCATCGGGGTGACCCCACAGTGCCCCGTGGGATGTCCAGGATTGGGCTGTGACCAGCGGGAGAAACGGGACCCGTGAATTCCCTGGGCCGTCCCAGCTGGGGGACAATGCCGCCGTCAGCACAGGGACATCAGGGACCCCCGTCTCCGCGGGACGCCCTGCAGCTGGCCCGGCCTCTCCGATCCTATTAGGATCAGGTGGGAATGCCGGAGCGCGGTGTGGGAGCGGGGGCAGGGCATGAAAGGGCCCGGCGGGGTCAGCGGGGCCGGGGCAGCGCTCGGGGCTTTGACACTTCCTGCGATGATCAAGGCGCGGCTTAGAGCCGGATCAGCTCCCCCGCACCTGCACCCGCCGGGGGCCGAGCCCGAACCCCGGAGATCCCAAACCCGGCGTTCCCCGGAGCTGAGCCCAAACCCCGGCGTTCCCCGGAGCTGAGCCCAAACCCCGGCGTTCCCGAGAGCCGATCCCAACCCCGGCGTTCCCCGGAGCCGATCCCAGTCTCGGCATTCCCGGGAGCCGATCCCAGTCCCGGCGTTCCTGGGAGCCGATCCCAAACACCGGAGATCCCAAACCAGACACTGCTGGGAGCTGATTCAAACCCCGGCGTTCCCGAGAGCCGATCCCAAACCCGGCGTTCCCCGGAGCTGATCCCAAACCCCGGCGTTCCTGGGAGCTGATCCAAATCCTGGCGTTCCTGGGAGCCGATCCCAAATCCTGGTGCCGATCCCAAACCCCGGCGTTCCCCGGAGCTGATCCCAAACCCCGGCGTTCCTGGGAGCCGATCCCAAACCCCGGCGTTCCTGGAAGCCGATCCCAAACTCCGGCGTTCCCGGGAGCTGATTCAAACCCCGGCGTTCCTGGGAGCCGATCCAAATCCTGGCGTTCCTGGGAGCCGATCCCAAACCCTGGTGCCGACCCCCGTCCCGGCGTTCCCGGGAGCCGATCCCAAACCCCGGAGATCCCAAACCAGACACTGCTGGGAGCTGATTCAAACCCCGGCGTTCCCGGGAGCCAATCCAAATTCTGGCGTTCCCAGGAGCCGATCCCAAACCCCGGCGTTCTCGGGAGCTGATCCCAAATCCTGGCTTTCCCGGGAATTGATCCTAAACCCGGTGTTCCTGGGAGCCGATCCCAGTCCCGGCGTTCCCGGGAGCTGATCCTGATCCTGGCATTTCCGGGAATTGATCTTAAACCTGGCAATTCCAGGAGCTGATCCAAATCCTGGCATTCCCCAGAGCTGATCCCACTCCCGGCACTCCTGGGACTCGATCCCAATTCTGGTGCTCCCAGGATCCCATCCCAATCCCAGCACTCCCTGGAGCTGATCCCAAACCCGGCACTCCTGGGAGCCAGTCCCAGTCCCAGGGTTTCCAGGACCTGATCCCAATCCTGCCGTTCTCAAGATCCCATCCCAATCCCATTATTCCCAGCACCCAATCCCCGGCATTCCAGGGGACCCAACCCAAATCCCATTATTCCTGGGATCCCATCCCAACCCCGGCATTCCCAGGATCTCATCCCAAACTCATTATTCCTGGGATCCAGTCCTGGAATATCCCGGGATCCCATTCCAACCCCAGCATTCCAGGGAATCCCATCCAAATCCCATTATTCCCAGGATCCCATCCCAATCCCGGGATCCCATCCCAATCCCATTATTCCCAGGATCCCATCCCAATCCCGGGATCTGATCCCATCCCATTATTCCCAGGATCCCATCCCAATCCCGGAATCCCATCCTAATCCTGGCATTCCCAGGATCCCATCCCAATCCCGGGATCCCATCCCAATCCCATTATTCCCAGGATCCCATCCCAATCCCGGGATCCCATCCCAATCCCATTATTCCCAGGATCCCATCCCAATCCCGGCATTCCCAGAATCCCAATCCCGAAATTCCCGGGATCCGCTGTCTCTCTCTGTGTTTCTATCCAGCTTCACCCTCATTTGTCACCCTTGTCCCCTGTCCCCGTTTGTCACCCCCTGTCCCAGGGCTGTTCCCGCCGGGTCACACCGTCCTTTCCCCACCCCAATGTCGCCCCGGGGTGTCCCCAGGGTCCCCCCAGCACCGCGGGGACTTTGGGAAGTGTCCCCGCATCCCACCGGGCAAGGCGTGACTGGGAGGGGACAAGGGGACACTTCCCTGCTTGCCCTGGTGGCATTCCCAGCGGTGACATCCCTGCCGGGTGTTTGAGGACACCTCCAGAAGGTGACACAACCCCCGAGTGCCGCGTCACCACTGAGTGACAGTGTCCAGTCGGGCCACCACCGGTCACTGGGGATGTCACCAGGACAGGGAAAGGGACACAGGAAGGGACAGGATATGGGGGTGGCACCGCCCGGGTGGCCCCGTGGCCCTGGGGACTGACGGTGTCACCTCCCCCAGCCTACAGGACAGTGTGCGGTGTCAACGGGCCCCTGGTGGTGCTGGACAACGTCAAGGTAGGACCCTGGGTGACACGGGGACAGCTTGGTGGTGGCACCTGGGGCTGTGTGGGGACTGCAGTGCTGAGGGTGCGATGGGGGGAGTGTGTCCCCTGTCACCTGTCCTCTGTCCCCTCCCTCCTGACCCCTGGGCTGTCCCCTGTGCCTTCTTCTCCATCTCTTGTCCCCTGGGCTGTCCCCTGGGCTGTCCCCTTTCCCTGTGCCATCCCTCCTGTCCCTTGTCCCCTTTCCCTGTGCCATCCCTCCTGTCCCTTGTCCCCGGTCCCCAGGGCTGTCCCTTTCCCTGCGCCATCCCTCGTGTCCCTTGTCCCCTGGGCTGTCCCCTGGGCTGTCCCCTCCTCTCCGGGGTCCGAGCTCCCTCCTCTGGACGCGCTCGGCAGCAGAGCCCTGTCCCCGCCTGCCCGCGCGGGTGGCGTGTCCCGTGTCCCCATGTCCCCATGTCCCGGTGTCGTCATGTCCCCGTGCGAGTGGAGTGTGCGCCCACATGGGGGACACTGGGGACACGGGGGACATTCCGTGGAACGTGTGTGCGCTCGGTCCGGGCACCCTGTCCCCCATGTCCCCGTGTCCCTGCCCGAGCTCAGCCTGTGTCCCCTGTGTCCCTGTGCCCTGTCCCCTGTGTCCCTGACCAAGCTCTGCCTCCTGTCCCTGTGTCCTGTGCACCTGCCTGAGTTCTGTCCCCTGTCCCCTTTCCCAGCTCTGTCCCTTGTCCCCTGTCCCTTGTCCCCTGTCCCCTGTCCCCTTTCCCAGCTCTATCCCCTGTCCCTTGTCCCCTGTCCCTTGTCCCCCCTCCCCTGTCCCCTTTCCCAGCTCTGTCCCCTGTCCCTTGTCCCTTGTCCCCTGTCCCCTGTCCCAGCCCCATCTCCCACAGGGCTCCTGCTCTGAGCGGGGCCACTCCACAACCCCCATGTCCCCTTGTTGTCACCCTCCCTGTCCCTTGTCCCACTCTCCTGTCTGGGCTGGGGCCACCTGGGTGACACCCAGAGGGTTTTGTCACCTGGTGTCGCATTTCCATGGCCCTCTCATTTATATAATTAATCAGCTCAATCAAAGGAGGAGGAGGAGAGCCCTGACATCGGCCATTGTCCCCAGAGCAGGACATGTCCCCTCAACACAAACGTCCCCTCCCTGCACCCTGCAGTGTCCCCATGAGTGCCACTCGTGCCTCATGGGGACACCTCTGCCTTGGAGGTGGTGGCACCCTGGTGGTGGCTCTGGCTGGGACAGCATTTGGTGTCACCTCCTCGGGAGTGGAAAATCCCCTCGACATCGGGGAAACTGAGGCACAGAGCGGTGCCACAGCCCGGGGGCAGCTCCAAGATGGGACAGTGACAGGGACAGGCAGCGCCACCCCTTTGCCACCCGGTGCGTCCCCACTTCAGAGTTTGGTGGCTTCAGGTCCAAAGGAGGGGAAACTGAGGCAGCACCAGCGGAGCAGGAGGGGCTGGGGGGAGAGGGGCTGGGGCTGAGGGGACAGAGGGGACACCGCCACCCCGTTTGCCCGTGTCGCTGTCCCCACAGTTCGCCCAGTACGCCGAGATCGTGAACTTCACCCTGCCCAACGGCACCACCCGCAGCGGGCAGGTGCTGGAGGTGATGGGCGCCAAGGCCATCGTGCAGGTGAGCGCGGGGACACGGGGACACCGCGGGGACACGGCGACACCGCCACACGGGGACACCGCGGGGACACGGCGACACCGCCACATGGCGACGCGCGGGGGCTACGCGGGCCAGAGTTCTGTCTCTGTCCCTGGGCTCTGTCCCTGTCCCGGGTCCCTGTCCCAGAGCTCTGTCCCAGGTCCCTGTCCCGGGCTCGGTCCCTGTCCCGGGTCCCTGTCCCAAGGCTCTGTCCCTGTCCCGGGCTCGGTCCCTGTCCCGGGTCCCTGTCCCAAGGCTCTGTCCTTGTCCCGGGTCCCTGTCCCAAGGCTCTGTCCCTGTCCCAGGGCTCTGTCCCGTGGCTCTGTCCCCCTCCAGTGGTGGCTGTCGGGCTCGTGTCCCTGTGCTCTTTAGGGGCGGGACTGATGTCCTGGGATGGCCAGGAGTGTCCTGGGATGGGCAGTGTCCTGGGACAGGCGACAGTGTCGTGGGATGGCCAGGGGTGTCCTGGGATTGGGCAGTGTCCTGGGACAAATGTCCTGGGAGAGGTGACAATGTCCTGGGATGGCCAGGGGTGTCCTGGGATTGGGCAGTGTCCTGGGACAAATGTCCTGGGAGAGGTGACAGTGTCCTGGGATGGTCCGGGGTGTCCTGGGATGGGCAGTGTCCTGGGAGAGGTGACAGTGTCCTTGGACAGATAGTGGCGTCCTGTGATGGACACTGTCCTGGGACAAATGTCCTTGGGTGGGGGACAGTGTCCTGGGATGGTCAGGGATGTCTGGGCTGGTCAAGGGTGACCTGGGACAGGGGACAGTGTCCTGGGACTGGTAGTGATGTCCTGGGACAGGCCGTGTCCCCTCCCTCACCCCACCACCCCCCACTGACCCCCTGCTCCATCCCAGGACCACGCTGCCACCACCCCCCAAAGCCACCAACCCTGGGACAGCCAGGCCATTGTCCCCAAAGCCACCAGCCCTGGGACAGCCAGGCCATTGTCCCCAAAGCCACCAGCCCTGGGACCGCAGGGGCTGCCAGGGTGTCCCCAAAGCCACGAGCCCTGGCTGGGGTGTCCCCAAAGCGACCAGCCCTGGAGCACCAGTGGCCTCAGGAGTGTCCCCAAAGCCGCGGGGGCTGTTTGGGGTCAAATCCCCCCTAATTCGTCCGGATCCCCCCCAGATGGCCCCGCGGGGGCCCGGGGGTGGCGCAGCTGCCCCAAAATCGCGGCTCTGGTGCCACCTGCGCCTCGGGGCTGCCCTTTTAATCCTATTAGGGAGTCAGGCTCGGGCAGGGGGAAAAAAGGGGGGAAAAAAGGGAGAAAAGGGGATTTTTGCAGCCTCAGCGTTGTTGGGGGTGACCCGCAGCCACCTGGGGGGCTCCGAGTGTCACCTGTCACCGTCCCCAGCTCCCCCCTGCCCCCAGGGGCCACCCGGCTCTAATTAAAGCGGCGAGCCGGGGGTTAATTAACGCGAATGATGTCAAATATTATCCGGATCAAAAGGCTTTTCCCGCGGGTGCGGCATTCACCATCCACCCCCAAAAAAAAATTCCGCCAAATCCCCTCAAGAAGGGTTTTTAACCCCAAACTTTGTCCCTTTTTTATGTCCCCTCCCGGGGGGGTTGGGGTGAGCGCGGGTCACCTCACGTCCCCCAAAGCGTTAATTAATCCTGGTTAATTGCCCTCGCCGGGCACTCCGCAGGTGTTTGAGGGCACATCGGGCATCGATGCCAAGGCCACAACGTGCGAGTTCACGGGGGACATCCTGCGCACGCCGGTGTCCGAGGACATGCTGGGTGAGCCCGGGCACGGCTGGCACCGAGATTTGGGGACATTCAGGGTTCATCTCTGGGGCTGAGAACGTCCCCGGGCCACCTCCGAGCTGTGGCAGCCACCTGGGACAGGGCGGGAGCGGTCCCCGCCTCCTCCGTGCGCGGCGATCCCGGGAAACGCGAGGGGTGGGCTGGGAAAGGAGGCCAGGTGAGGTGGCACCGGGTCCCTGGAAGTGTCACCTCGTCCCTGGAAGTGTCACCCCGTCCCTGGAAGTGTCACCCCATCCCTGAAAACATCACCCTGTCCCTGGCGGTGCCACCGCGTCCTTGGAGGTGTCATCCTGTCCCTGGCGGTGTCACTGAGTCCCTGAAAGTGTCACCACATCCCTGGCGGTGTCACCCCGTCCCTGGAAGTGTCACCGCATCCCTGGTGGTGTCACCGCATCCCTGGTGGTGTCACCCCAACCCTGGAGGTGTCACCCCAACCCTGGAGGTGTCACCGCATCCCTGGCGGTGTCACCCCGTCCCTGGAAGCGTCACCCCACCCCTGGTGGTGTCACCCCAACCCTGGAGGTGTCACCCTATCCCTGGTGGTGTCACCTCATCCCTGCTAGTGTTACCCCGCTCCTGGAGCTGTCACCCCGTCCCTCCTAGTGTCACCCAATCCCTGAAAGCGTCACCCTGTCCCTGGCGGTTCCACCCTGTCCCTGGCTGTGTCACCGCCTCTCTGCTGGTGTCACCTCACCCTATAAGTGTCACCCCCTCCTGGAGCTGTCACCTCGTCCCTGCAAGTGTCACCCTATCCCTGAAAGCATCACCCCTTCCCTGGCGGTGTCCCCCAACCCCTGGCTGTGTCACCCTGTCCCTGGAGGTACCACCCTGTCCCTGGTGGTGTCACCGCCACTCTGCTAGTGTCACCTCGTCCCTATAAGTGTCACCCCGTCCCTGGCGGTGTCACCCTGTCGCTGCAAGTGTCACCCGATCCCTGAAAGCATCACCCCATGCCTGGCGGTGCCACATCATCCCTGGCAGTGTCACCCCACCCCTGGCGGTGTCACCCTGTCCCTGATCCTGTCACCCCACCCCTGGCAGTGTCCCAGCCCGGGCTGGCCAGCACCTGAAGCCACCTGGCACAGTGGAAGGTGTCCCCATGCAGGGAGGTGACATCGATGCGATTTAAAGTCCCTTCCCCCCCAAACCTCTCTGGGATCCAGCTCTGAGTCCCCCCTGTCCCCTCATGTCCCCCGATCCCCCCAACCCCCCCACCCCGGGGGTCACTCGGGGTCGGGCCGGGTGGTGGCCCTGTCCCTGCGCTGTCCCCTCACCCACGGGGGCCGCGTGTCCGCCGCGCTCCCGCCGCGCTCCCGCAAAGGGCAGGGGGCGGTGTCACCTCCCCCGTGTGGCCCCCCCGGTGTCACCCTCCCCTGCCGCTCTCGGTGTCCCCCGGGAGTCGCCGCTGCCGTGGCCGCTGACCTTTCGTGCTCGGCGCTCGGCGCTGCCATCAGCCTGATGCGCTGTGACACCGCTGCCGTGTCCCCGCACCGCCACCGCGTCCCGTGGGGGACAGGGGGGGCGGGCAGGGGGCGGCAGCCACCGAGGCGAGGTCAGGGAACCGTGGCTTTGTCGCGATCGATGCCACCGCGGCTCCGAGGCGGTCGATGAGGCTGAGAGGGAGCGGTGAGGCCGCGTCCCCTCCCTGGGGATGGTTTGGGGGGGGTTGGTGTCACCCCACTGAGCTGGGGAGTGACTGGGGACGTGGGGACACGGGGACAGAGTGATGGGGGTGATGGAGACTTGGGGACTGCGAGAGGGGAGTGACTGCGGATGTGGGGACGCGGGGACAGAGTGACAGGGACACAGGGATGGGGTGATGGGGACAAGGGGACACGGGAACAGAGTGATGGGGGTGATGGGGAAATGGGGACACAGGGAGAGAGCGATGGGGACATGGGGACAGAGGTATGGGGGTGATGGAGACATGGGGACAGAGGTATGGGGGTGACTGGGGACATGGGGACATGGGGACACAGGGAGACAGTGATGGGGACATGAGGACAGAGTGATGGGGGTGATGAGGACATGGGGACACAGGGAGTGGGTGATGAGGACATGGGGACACAAGGGCAGGGTGATGGGGGTGATGGGGACACAAGGACAGGGCGATGAGGGACATTGGGACATTGGGACATGGGGACAGGAGTATGGGGACATGGAGACACAAAGGTGGGGTGATGGGGATGTGAGGACACAGTGACAGGGTGATGGGGGTGATGGGGACATGGGAACAGGGTGATGGGGATGATGGGGACACAGGGACTGCAAGGAGGGAGTGACTGGGGACGTGGGGACACGGGGACAGGGTGATGGGGATACAGGGACACACGAGGAGAGTGATGGGGGTGATAGGGACATGGGGACACAGGGACAGGGTGATGGGGGTGATGGGGACATGGGGACACAGGGACAGGGTGATGGGGGTGATGGGGACACGGGGACACAGGGACAGGGTGATGGGGGTGATGGGGACATGGGGACACAGGGACGGGGTGATGGGGACATTGGGACATGGGGACAGGGTGATGGGGGTGATGGGGACACGGGGACACAGGGACAGGGTGATGGGGGTGATGGGGACATGGGGACACAGGGACGGGGTGATGGGGACATTGGGACATGGGGACAGGGTGATGGGGGTGATGGGGACATGGAAAGGATGATGGGGACAAGGTCCTGTCCTCTGTGCCTGTATGGGGGTCCTGGTGTCACCCCCTAACTGGGAACCCAGGACCCCAAGCAGAAAGTGACAGGGGTGGCCAGGAGCATGGGGACATGGGGACAAGGTGATGGAGGTGGATGGGACATGGGGGGACACGGGGGTCTTGTCCCCATGTGCTGGCACCTGCAGTGTCACCCAGCCCACAGGTGACACTTCCTGCCCCACAGCCCCCAGTCGCTATGTCCTGGCTGGGGTGGAAGGCACATCCCGGGATCGGGATGGGGACCATGTCCCAGGGCCATGGGAGTGCCACCCCCAGCTGGTGGCCTCAGTTAGGGACAGTCCCTGTGTCCCCACAGGCCGGGTGTTCAACGGCTCCGCCAAACCCATCGACAGCGGCCCCCCAGTGATGGCCGAGGACTTCCTGGACATCAACGGTGACGGCTCTGAGGGAACGCGGGAGGGGCTTGGGATGGGCTGGAATTGGGGTGACAACATGCCCTGATGGTGTCACCATGTCCTGTGGTGTCACCACATCCCTGCATCCATCCATGGATCCATCCATCCATCATCCATCCATCATCCATCCATCCATCCATCCATCCATCCATCCATCCATCCATCCATCATCCATCCATCCATCCATCCATCCATCCATCCATCCATCATCCATCCATCATCCATCCATCCTCCATCCATCCATCCATCATCCATCCATCCATCATCCATCCATCCATCATCCATCCATCCATCCATCCATCATCCATCCATCCATCCATCCATCCATCCATCCATCCATCCATCCATCATCCATCCATCCATCATCCATCCATCCATCCATCCATCCATCCATCCATCCATCCATCCATCCATCATCCATCCATCATCCATCCATCATCCATCCATCATCCATCCATCCATCCATCCATCCATCCATCCATCCATCCATCCATCCATCCATCATTCATCATCCATCCATCCATCCATCCATCCATCCATCCATCCATCCATCCATCCATCCATCCATCCATCCATCCATCCATCCCCACCAGGAGGGTGTCCAACTGCTGGGATGGTTCCTGTCCCACACCAGAGCTGCTCCCTGCTTACCTCCAGACCTTCCTTCCCAATTTTTGCCACCAACCCGGGCCATGCCTGCATCCTCCACCCCCCCGTCCCTGGAAATGTCCCAAGCCAGGCTGGACAGGGCTTGGAGCACCCCGGGATAGTGGGAATTGTCCCTGGGTGGGACTGGATGGGTTCAAGGCCCCTTCCAACCCCACCATTCCATGATCTCTCCTTTTCCCGCTCCAGGCCAGCCCATCAACCCCCACGGGCGGATCTATCCCGAGGAGATGATCCAGACCGGGATCTCTCCCATCGACGTCATGAACAGCATCGCCCGCGGACAGAAAATTCCCATCTTCTCCGCTGCCGGGCTGCCCCACAACGAGGTGGGATTGGGGGAGGAGGAGGATGGAGGGGTTGGGAAGGTCAGATCCTCGCTCCTGGTGTCAGGAAGCTGCCATCAGCTCGTGCCTCAGTTTCCCCATTGGCATAGCAATCGCTGTGTGCTGTGCAGGAGGATCTGGACTGGTTTAGGGTCCCTAAATGCAGGGACTGGGGGGGCTGCAGACCCTTCTCATGTCGCCGTGAGTGTGGGACAGCAGGAGGGGCTGGGAATTCCAGAGGGGGATGGGGATGGGATCCATGGGATGGAATGGGATCTGTGGGATGCCATGGGATGGGATTGGGATGGATGGGATCCATGGGATCCCTGGGATGGGATGGGATGGGATCCATGGGATGGGATCCATGGGATGGAATGGGATCTGTGGGATGCCATGGGGTGGGATTGGGATGGATGGGATCCATGGGATTCCTGGGATGGGATGGGATCCATAGGGTGGGATCTGATGGGAGCCATCCCTGACCAGTCAGGAGTGACAATGGACAAGGCAGGACACAGGAAGGGGGGGGACACCCCACTGGCCTGCAGCCCGTGGGACCATGTCCTGGTCTCACAGGGGCCATGGCTGCTCCAGGGTGCCCCTGCTGCCACCCCTGTCCCTGCTGCCACCCTGTCCCTGTCCCCTCCCTCAGATTGCAGCACAGATCTGCCGCCAGGCCGGGCTGGTGAAGAAATCCAAGGATGTGGTGGATTTCCATGAGGACAACTTTGCCATCGTCTTTGCAGCCATGGGGGTGAGTCAGGACATCCCAGGTGACCCCAGAACTGCCCTGTCCCTGTGTCTCTGTGTCCCCATGTCCCCACCCGCTGACCACGTGTCCCACAGGTGAACATGGAGACCGCGCGGTTCTTCAAGTCGGACTTCGAGCAGAACGGCTCCATGGAGAACGTCTGCCTCTTCCTCAACCTGGCCAACGACCCCACGTGAGGCACAGCCCTGCCTCCTCCTCCTCCTCCTCCTCTTCCTGTCCTTCTCCCTCCTCCTCCTCCTCCTTTCTCCTTTTGTCTCCTCATTCTTCCTTCTCCCTCCTCCTCCTTTTTTCTCCTTCTTTCTCCTACTTTTTCTTCCTCCTCCCCCTCTTCCCTCTCTCTTTTCTTCCTTCTCCTTTTCTTCCTTCTCCTTTTCTTCCTTCTCCTTTTCTTCCTTCTCCTTTTCTTCCTTCTCCTTTTCTTCCTTCTTCTTTTCTTCCTTCTCCCTTCTCCTTTTCCATTCTCCTCCTCCTTCTCCCTCCTCTCTTATTTTCTCCTTCCTTTTTCTTTTCCTTTCTCCTTCTTCTTTTTCCTTCTCCCTTTTTCCTTCCTCCTCTTCCTTCTTCTTTTCCTTCTTCTTTTCCTTCTTCTTTTCCTTCTTCTTTTCCTTCTTCTTTTCCTTCTTCTTTTCCTTCTTCTTTTCCTTCTTCTTTTCCTTCTTCTTTTCCTTCTTCTTTTCCTTCTTCTTTTCCTTCTTCTTTTCCTTCTTCTTTTCCTTCTTCTTTTCCTTTCCCCTTCTCCCCTTCTCCCCTTCTCCCCTACTCCTTTTCTTTATTTCCCTTGTCTCTCTTCCTCCTCTCTCCTTTTTCTCTTTTTCTTTTCTCTCCATTTTCTTCCATTTTCCTTTCCTTTCTTCCTCCTTTTCCTCCTTCTCCTTCTCCTTCTCCTTCTCCTTCTCCTTCTCCTTCTCCTTCTCCTTCTCCTTCTCCTTCTCCTTCTCCTTCTCCTTCTCCTTCCTTCCTTCTTCCCTCTCTCCCTTCCTTCCCTGGCACCGCAAACCTGCCCTGTGGGCACTAATTAGCCTAATTGCGCTAATTGGGGGTGTCCCACAGGATTGAGAGGATCATCACGCCGCGGCTGGCACTGACCACGGCCGAGTTCCTGGCGTACCAGTGCGAGAAGCACGTGCTGGTCATCCTGACCGACATGAGCTCCTACGCTGAGGCCCTCAGAGAGGTCAGTGTGGAGTGGCTGCAGGGTTTGGGGGCCCAGGGTGACAAGGACAGCCCAGGGTCCTTGGAGTGCTCAGGGTGACAAGGACAGCTGGGCGTCCCAGGGTCCTTGGGGGATTTGGGGTGACAAGGACAGCCCAGGGTCCTTGGAGAGTTTGGGATGCTGAGCATGACAAGGACAACCCAGGGTCCTGGGAGAGTTTGGGGTGACAAGGACAGCTGGGGGTGACAGGGTCCTTGGGGGACTTGGGGTGCTCAGGGTGACAAGGACAGCGGGAGGTGTTTGGGGTTCTTGGGAGGTTTGGGGTGCTCAGGGTGACAAGGAGAACCCAGAGTCCTTGGAGGATTTGGGGTGACAAGGACAGCCCAGGGTTCTTGGAGTGCTCAGGGTGACAAGGACAGCTGGGCATCCCAGGGTCCTTGGGAGATTTGGGGTGACAAGGACAACCCAGGGTCCTGGGAGAGTTTGGGGTGACAAGGACAGCTGGGGATGACAGGGTCCTTGGGGGACTTGGGGTGCTCAGGGTGACAAGGACAGCCCAGGGTCCTTGAGGGTTTTGGGGTGACAAGGACAGCCCAGAGTCCCTGGGGGCCTTGGGGTGCTCAGGGTGACAAGGACAGCGGGAGGTGTTTGGGGTTCTTGGGAGGTTTGGGGTGCTCAGGGTGACAAGGAGAACCCAGAGTCCTTGGGGGATTTGGGGTGACAAGGACAGCCCAGGGTCCTTGGGGTGTTTGAGGTGCTCAAGGTGACAAGGACAGCTGGAAGTTCCAAGGTCCTTGGGGTGTTTGGGACGCTCAGAGTGACAAGCAGAGCCCAGGGTCTTTGGGGTACCTGGGTGCTCAGGGTGACAAGGACAGCTGGCGGTCTCAGGGTCCTTGGGGGGTTTGGGGTTGACAATGACAGCTCAGGGTTCTTGGGGTACCAGGGGTGCTCAGGGTGACAAGGACAGCTGGGGGTGACAGGGTCTTTGGGGATTTGGGGTGCTCGGGATGACATGGACAGCTCAGGGTCCTTGGGGTGTTTGAGGTGCTCAGAGTGACGAGGAGAGCCCAGGGTTCGTGGGGTGTTTGGGGTGATCAGGGCACTTAGAATCCTCAGCACACCTGGAGTTTCCAAGCATCTTGAGTTTTTTGGGGTGTTTGGGGCACACCTGGGATTTTTGGGGTTGCCTGGGCTGCTCAGGACACTCATGTCTCCTTTTCCTCCCATGGTTTTTGGGGTGACTGAGGTCTTTGGGGTGCCCGGGGTGTTTGGGATGTTTGGGATGCTCAGGATTCCCAGCACATCTGGGGTTTCCACTGTTCTTGGGGTGTTTGGGGCACCCAGCACTCTTGGGATTTTTGGGGTTGCCTGGGCTGCTCAGGACACTTGCGTCCCTCATGCTTCCCATGGTTTTGGGGGTCTTTGGAATGCTCGGGGTGTTTGGGATGTTTGGGATGCTTAGAATCCTCAGCACACCTCGGGTTCCCACGGGTTTTGAGTTTTTTGGGGTGTTTGAGGTGCCCAGCATACCTTGGGTTTTTGGGGTTGCCTGGGTTGCTCGGGACACACATGTCCCCTTTGCCTCTCATGGGTTTTGGGGTGTTTAGGATGCTTAGAATACTCAGCACACCTGGGGTTTCCACAATTCTTGGGGTTTTGGGGTATTTGGAGCAGCCAGTGCACTTGGGGTTTTTGGGGTTGCCTGGGCTGCTCGGGACACTCATGTCCCTCGTGCCTCCCATGGTTTTTGGGATGTTTGGGATGCTCAGAATCCTCAGCACACCTCGGGTTCCCACGGGTTTTGAGTTTTTTGGGGTGTTTGGGGTGCCCAGCATACCTGGGGTTTTTGGGGTTGCCTGGGCTGCTCAGGACACTCGTGTCCCCCGTGCCCCCTGTGGTTTTTGGGATGTTTGGGGTGCCCTGACCCCCCAACCCCACAGGTGTCAGCAGCCAGGGAGGAGGTCCCGGGCCGCCGTGGCTTCCCTGGCTACATGTACACAGACCTGGCCACCATCTACGAGCGCGCTGGGCGCGTGGAGGGCAGGAACGGCTCCATCACACAGATCCCCATCCTCACCATGCCCAACGACGGTCAGAGGGACACGGAGGGGCTGGGAATACCGGGAGGGGACGGGAACACTGTGGGAGGGGGCGGGAACACCGTGGGAGATGGGGATTTCCCCACTCCTGGAAATCGTAGGGTTGGGAAATCCCAAATTGCACTGGTTTTACCCGGTTTTGGGAGCTCCTGGGGTGGTGAGGCTGCTGGGGTGATTTAGGGTCTGAGAGTTCCCCATGTCCTCAACAACCCTTCAACAATTCCAGTTTGGGGTCCTTGGCTTCAGGAAGGTGACACCAGAACCTCTCTGTGCCATCCCAACCACTCCCATCCCCTCCCATTTGGGGTCCCCAACTCCAGGAAAGAGAGGTGACACTGAGACCCCTCTGTGCCACCCCAACCATCCCCATCCCCTCCCATTTGGGATCACTCCAGGACAAGGTGGTGGCACCAAAACCTCCCCATGCCATCCCAACCACCCCATCCCCTCCCATTTGGGGTCCCCAACTCCAGGACAGAGAGGTGGCACTGAGACCCCTCTGTGCCACCCCAATCACCTAGATTTGGGTCCCCAGCTCCAGGACAATGGGGTGACACCAAATCCCCCACTACTGACCCCAGTGGGGTCTGTGCTGCCCTGGTGACCCCACAGATGTCACACAGCGTTGTCCCGTGTCCAGCTGAGCTGCCAGCCCTGCTTTGGGGTCTCACAACCCCTCTGTCCCCCCCACCCCAGACATCACCCACCCCATCCCTGACCTGACTGGCTTCATCACCGAGGGCCAGATCTACGTAGACCGGCAGCTCCACAACCGCCAGGTTCGTTCCCAAACCCCTTCCCATCTCCAGGATGGATCCAGGGCTGGAAAGCCCCGGGAACACCGGGGGTAGGGGTGGGGTCCCCCAGAGCTGGCTGGACATTGGGGTCACTCCCACCCTACAGATTTACCCCCCCATCAACGTTCTGCCGTCCCTGTCCCGGCTGATGAAATCGGCCATCGGAGAGGGAATGACCAGGAAGGACCACGGGGACGTGTCCAACCAGCTGGTGAGGGCTTGGGGACACTCGGGGTGGGGCGTTTGTCACTTCAGGGCCCTCCTGTCCCCCTGTTTGTGGAGACTCAGGTGAGGCCCCACCTGTGGAGCTGCTCCTGCTCCCAGATCCCAAATTCAGGAGGGTTTGGAGCTGCTGGAGCAATTCCAGAGGGGGTTCTGGAGATGCTCTGAGGGCTGGAGCTGCTCTGGAGCCAGGTTGGGAGAGCTGGGGATGTTCTCCTGGGGAAGGGAAGAGCTCAGAGAGCCAGGAATGGCCACAGGATTCCAGAGGGGAGCTCTGATTTTTGGGGTGATTCAGGATTGGATCCCACTGAGCTCCACGGGGTGTCCTAAATCCCAAATCTTCATCTGCCTTTATTGGGATGGGGGAGAATCCAGGGAAGGTGACAGTGACAACACCTGGCAATGCTGGGGCTGCCCCAAATCCCTGGGAATGTCCAAGGCCGGGATGGATGGATGGATGGATGGATGGATGGATGGATGGATGGATGGATGGATGGATGGATGGATGGATGGGAGGGAGTAATTGGGATGATTTGGGATGAGATGGAATTGGGACAAAATGGGGTGGGATAAAATGAGATGGGGAGGAAATGGGATGGGATGGGGATGGGGATGGGGATGGGATGGGATGGGATGGGATGGGATGGGATGGGATGGGATGGGATGGGATGGGATGGGATGGGATGGGATGGTTGCTTCAGTGTTGTGGACGGACAGGACACAGAAGCAACCCAGGGTAGGGGAAGGTGTCCCTAAACATGGGTTGGGAATGGGATGGGATTTAAGGTCCTTCCAACCCAAACTATCCCAGAGTTCTGTAGCCAGGCTGGGAGAGCTGGGAATGTTCCCCTCGAGAAGGGAAAATTCCAGGGAATCCTCAGAGTCCCTGGAGGGGCTCCAGGAGAGCTGGAGAGGGACTGGGGACAAGGCCTGCAGGGACAGGAGCCAGGGAATGGCTCCCACTGGGAAAGGGGAGATTGGGCTGGGATCTTGGCAAGGAATTGCTGGCTGGGAGGGTGGGCAGGGGCTGGGCTGGAATTCCCAGATTTGCTGTGGCTGCCCCTGGATCCCTGGCAGTGCCCAAAGCCAGGTTGGGATGGGTCTTTGAGCCACCCAGGCTCGTGGGAGGTGTCCCTTGGTGGCACTGGATGGACTGTGGGGTCCGTGCCCATCCCAATCCCTCTCTGGAATCCCTGGATCCCGCAGTACGCCTGCTACGCCATCGGGAAGGACGTGCAGGCCATGAAGGCCGTGGTGGGCGAGGAGGCCCTGTCCGCCGACGACCTCCTGTACCTGGAGTTTCTGCACAAGTTCGAGAAGCACTTCATCTCCCAGGGTGAGCTTTTAGTCCTAAACCGGGGATTTGGGATCTGGGAGAGCCCCTGCAGCAGCCCCAAATCCTCCTCCCCGCTCTCCCGGCAGGTCCCTACGAGAACCGGAGCATTTTCGAGTCGCTGGACATCGGCTGGCAGCTCCTGCGCATCTTCCCCAAGCAGCTCCTCAAGCGCATCCCCGAGAACATCCTGGCCGAGTTCTACCCCCGCGAGGCCAAGGCGCCCGAGCAGGGCACGGCCCTGTGACCCCAAATCCACACAAAACCCCTTTTCCTGCAATTGGATCCCCCTTCCTAAAATCACATCCCCCTTTCCTAAAATTGGCAACAATCTCTTTGTTTTTATTGGTGAATAAACCACCGTGGTCACCAAACCGTTCCGTGCTCCGATGTTTCCTTCCATGGCCATGGAATTCCCATCCCAGGAACCCCTGGAGTGGCAGTTCCTGACCCCACTCCAAGCTGCAGCTCCCCTTTCATGCAGTTGGATCGCCCTTCCTAAAATCAGTAAAAATCTCTTTGTTTTTATCGATGACTAAACAACCGTGGTCACCAAACCCTTCTGTGCTCCGATGTTTCCTTCCATGGCTGTGGAATTCCCACCCCTGGGAACCCCTGGAGTGGCAGCTCCTGACCCCACCCCAAACTGCAGCTCCCCAAAACCCCATAATTCTCTGTTTTAGGGAAAACTCCTCTTTCCTACAGTTGGATCCCCTTTCCTAAAATCAGTAAAAACCTCTTTGTTTTATTGGTGAATAATCCACCATGGTCACCAAACCCTTCCGTGCTCCGATGTTTCCTTCCATGGCCATGGAATTCTCACCCTGGGAACCCCTGGCGTGGCAGCTCCTGACCCCACCCCAAACTGCAGCTCATCAAAACCCCATAATTCTGTGTTTTAGGGGAAAACTCCTCTTTCCTACAGTTGGATGCCCCTTCCTAAAATCGGAAATAATTTGGTTTTAGTTATGAATAAACAGCCATGGTCATCAAACCCTTCAGTGCTCCAGTGTTTCCTTCCATGGCCATGGAATTCCCACCCCTGGGAACCCCTGGAGTGGCAGCCCCTGACTCCACTCCGAGCTCCCCAAAACCCCATAATTCTGTGTTTTAGGGGAAAACTCCTCTTTCCTACAGTTGGATCCCCTTTCCTAAAATCAGTAAAAATCTCTTTGTTTTATTGGTGAATAAACCACCGTGGTCACCAAACCATTCCGTGCTCCGATGTTTCCCTCCATGGCCATGGAATTCCCACTCTGGGAACCCCTGGAGCGGCAGCCCCTGACTCCACTCTGAGCTCCCCAAAACCCCATAATTCTGTGTTTTAGGGGAAAACTCCTCTTTCCTACAGTTGGATCTCCCTTCCTAAAATCAGTAAAAATCTCTTTGTTTTTATCGATGACTAAACAACCGTGGTCACCAAACCCTTCCATGCTCCGATGTTTCCTTCCATGGCCATGGAATTCCTACCCTTGGGAACCCCTGGGAAGGCCTGGAGTGGCCGTTCCCAAGCTGCAGCTCCCCAAAACCCCATAATTCTCTGTTTTAGGGGAAAACTCCTCTTTCCTACAGTTGGATGCCCCTTCCTAAAATCGGAAATAATTTGTTTTTAGTTATGAATAAACAGCCATGGTCATCAAACCCTTCAGTGCTCCAGTGTTTCCCTCCAGGGCCATGGAATTCCCACCCCTGGGAACCCTTGGAGTGGCAGCCCCTGACCCCAATCCGAGCTCCCCAAAATCCCATAATTCTGTGTTTTAGGGGAAAACTCCCCTTTCCTACAGTTGGATCCCCTTTCCTAAAATCAGTAAAAATCTCTGTTTTATTGGTGAATAAACCACCGTGGTCACCAAACCCTTCCGTGCTCCGATGTTTCCTTCCATGGCCATGGAATTCTCACCCTGGGAACCCCTGGAGTGGCAGCTCCTGACCCCACCCCAAACTGCAGCTCCCCAAAATCCCATAATTCTGTGTTTTAGGGGAAAACTCCTCTTTCCTACAGTTGGATCCCCTTTCCTAAAATCAGTAAAAATCTCTTTGTTTTTATCAATGACTAAACAACCGTGGTCACCAAACCCTTCCATGCTCTGTTTCCCTCCATGGCCATGGAATTCCCACCCCTGGGAACCCCTGGAGTGGCAGCCCCTGACCCCAATCCGAGCTCCCCAAAATCCTATAATTCTGTGTTTAAGGGGAAAACTCCTCTTTCCTACAGTTGGATCCCCTTTCCTAAAATCAGTAAAAATCTCTGTTTTATTGGTGAATAAACCACCGTGGTCACCAAACCCTCCCGTGCTCCGATGTTTCCTTCCATGGCCATGGAATTCCCACCCCTGGAAACCCCTGGAGTGGCAGCCCTGACCCCAATCTGAGCTCCCCAAAACCCCATAATTCTGTGTTTTAGGGGAAAACTCCTCTTTCCTACAGTTGGATCCCCCTTCCTAAAATCAGTAAAAATCTCTTTGTTTTATTGGTGAATAAACCACCGTGGTCACCAAACCTTTCCGATGTTTCCTTCCACGGCCATGGAATTCCCACCCCTGGGAACCCCTGGAGTGGCAGCTCCTGACCCCACCCCAGACTGCAGCTCCCCAAAACCCCATAATTCTGTGTTTTAGGGGAAAACTCGCCATGGAAAATCCCAACATCTTGCTGTGGGTTTCGCTTCCCCTCCTTGGGATCGGGGCCTCTCGGGAGGAGGGAGGGGAGAGGGAGGGGAGGGAGGTTTCACTTCCCTGTGGGGGGAACGAGGAGGCAGCGCCGGGGAAAGGGAGGCACCCCAAAATCTCGGGGGTTTGGGGGGCCCCAGGCATGGCCTGGATTGGGGACGGAGTCGGGGGACACCTCACGGGTAAGGGGGAACCTCGTGGAGGATTTTTTGGAGGGTCGCCAGTGAGGTTTGGGGGCTGGGGGGATTTTCCCTCCTCAAGACTGGGGGGTCACCAGTGGGGTTTGGGGGGCTGGGATTTGGGGTCTGGGGGGGGATTTTCCCTTCTCAAAATTGGGGATTTTTGAGGGGTCACCGGTGGGGTTTGGGGTCTGGGGGTGATTTTCCCTTCTCAAGATTGGGGATTTTCGGAGCATCATGAGTGGGGTTTGGGGGCTGGGATTTGGGACCTGGGAGGGATTTTCCCTCCTCAGGATTGGGGGATTGGCTGGGGAGAGGGTCCTGTCCTGGGAAAAGGGGTTGGGATTCAGATTCCCGAGCACGTTCCCCATCAGATCAGGGATTGTGGGACCAGTCCAGGGGGAGCCGGGGACCCTGGGGACAAGAGATGTCCCCAGTGCCACACTGGGGATTCCAGGGCTGTGTCCCAGTCTGCAGAGGGGACACTCAGGGGTGTCAGGGACCATCCTGTCCCCCACTGTCACCCCTGGTGTCACCACAGTCCTGGCTTGGGTCCCTGCAGCCATCATGGAGTCCGGGAGCAGCGAGGAGGAGGAGGAGGAAGAGGCAGCCCTTGGACAGGTATCGCTTCCAGGCTCATTTTCCCTCTTCCAGGCTCCTCTTGCTTTGGATTCCCCCTTGCTGATCCCATAAATTGGGGGGATGAAGGAGGGGTGCCCCGTGCCCAGATTCCAGGGGTGACACGGGCACAGCGTCCCTGGCACTGAGGGTGTCCAGGTGGCTCAGTGTTCACCAATGGAATGCCAATGGAATGGTGATGGAATGCCAATGGAATGCCAATGGAATGATGATGGAATGCCAATGGAATACCCTGGCAGTGCCCCATGGAATGCTGATAGAATGCCCTGCTGGGGCCTGGAATGTCGTGCCAATGGAATTCTGTGCCAATGCGGTGCCAGCGCCAAACAGCCCTGCTCCAATGGAACACCATGCCAATGGAATTCCCCACCAAGGGCCATCCCATCCCAACAAAATTGCTTCCATGCCAAATTCCATCACGAGGGCCATTCCGTTCCGCGACAAATGCCGCGCTGTGCGAACACGGTGACATTTGCCACGGCCGTGCCAACGGAATTCCATGCCAACGGAATTCCATGCCAACGGAATTCCATGCCAACCCAGAGCTTCATTCCCATTTTTCCTACCACAGCACTCGCCCCTGGATCCAGTGCCAGATGACACCGAGACTCGGCTGGCCCAGCTGGAGCAAGGTGGCCCCTGTCCCTTCCTGTTGTCCCATCCCAATGTCCCATCCCCATGTCCCATCCCAATGTCCCATTCCCATGTCCCCAATGTCCCTGGCACCTCCCTGTGTTAAATCCCCACCCTGGCTCGGTGTCAGCCCCGCTCCTGGGTGCCCTGGCCAGGCTCTGGGCACGCTGGTGGCACCTGACCCCCGGTGTCCCCGCCGGTGTCACCCTCAGCGTCGCAGGCGCTGCTGGCCGAGCTGGCGGCACTGGACACCGAGGTGGAGCTGGAGCAGCAGAGCCGACAGCGAGCCCAGGCCTTCAGTGCCCAGGTGAGGATGGGGACAGGTCCCCAAAATTGTCCCTTCGTGGGTACCCTTGGGACACACTGGGGGAACCCTAATTCTGGGATTCTGGAATTCTGGTGGAGCAGGAGAACACGCGGCTGGAGAGGATCAGCCTGGCCAGGAGCCCCAAAGGGACCCTTGAGGTGGCCCCAAAGGAGGTGACAACCACAGGGGTGGCGCTGGAGGAGCCACCCACCCCTGCCCAGCTCCCAGGTGAGACTGAGGTGTCCCATCCCATCCCATGGCATTTCCTCGCCATCTCATTTTATCCCATCCCATCCCATTTCATCCCAATTCCATCTCATCCCAAATCATCCCTATTCCTTCCCATCCCAATTCTGTTCCATCCATCCATCATCCATCCATCCATCCATCCATCCATCCATCCATCCATCATCCATCCATCCATCCATCCTCCATCCATCCATCCATCCATCCATCCATCCATCCATCATCCATCCATCATCCATCCATCCATCCATCCATCCATCCATCCATCCATCCATCCATCATCCATCCATCCATCCATCCATCCATCATCCATCCATCCATCATCCATCCATCCATCCATCCATCCATCCATCCATCCATCCATCATCCATCCATCCATCCATCCATCCGTTATCCATCCATCCATCCATCATCCATCATCCATCCATCATCCATCCGTTATCCATCCATCCATCCATCCATCCATCATCCATCCGTTATCCATCCATCCATCCATCCATCCATCATCCATCCATCCATCCATCCATCCATCCATCCATCCATCATCCATCCATCATCCATCCATCCATCCATCCATCCATCCATCCATCCATCCATCCATCATCCATCCATCATCCATCCATCCATCATCCATCCATCCATCATCCATCCATCCATCATCCATCCATCCATCCATCCATCATCCATCCATCATCCATCCATCCATCCATCATCCATCCATCCGTCCATCCATCCATCATCCATCCATCCATCCATCCATCCATCCATCCATCCATCCATCATCCATCCATCATCCATCCATCCATCCATCCATCCATCCATCCATCCATCCATCATCCATCCATCCATCCATCCATCCATCCATCCATCCATCCATCCATCCATCATCCATCCATCATCCATCCATCCATCCATCCATCCATCCATCCATCCATCATCCATCATCCATCCATCCATCATGCATCCATCCATCATCCATCCATCCATCCATCCATCCATCCATCCATCCATCCATCCATCCATCCATCATCCATCCATCATCCATCCATCCATCCATCCATCATCCATCCATCCCATCCACCCACCCCAACTCTGCCCCGCTGTCCCCTCCCAATGTCCCCAAATCCCAGCCCGTCCCCACACCGACCTTTGGCGCTGTTCCCACGTCCTGTTTTGCGTCAGATCAACTGAAAGCGACACCAAAATCCAACCGCAGTCGCCGACACCGCTCGCGCTTCCCCTTTCCCATCCTCCTTTCCCAAGGTGCCGCTTCTGGCTCTCGGCAGCCTCTGGGGACCTCGTGGGAACATCCCAAATTCCCTGATCCGTCCCCAGTGATGCCGAATTTTGCCCCAAAAGGCGAGAATAACTGCTTAAGAGACTCAACTTAAGTCAGATAAGCAGGAGGTATTTTATTGCGACGCATCGGAGAAATCACAAAATGGATTTCTGAGTTTCCCGTAACAGAAGCAAGCTTTTATACAGTTTTGGATATAAGATTGCATCAGATCATATACATCATCATATCTTTGCATGAATATTCATATGGGGCGTGGTGTAGGCGGAGCGTGGGCGGGGACACCTCTTTTGAGGATCATCTTGGTGGTCGTTCCAGTTGCCTTCATCATGGGCTGGGGTCTCCTGATGAGTCTTCCTCCTTAAACTTTTGAACTCCTCTCCTAATTTGGTCAATTCCCGGTGTACTTGGCTTGGTCTCTATGGCTTGGCAAAGTTTTTAGGGTCAGTTTGACATTGTTGGCTCTGAACAGGCTTAGCCCATCAGTTCCCCTATCCCTATCTCTTTCTTATCATTGTGTTTCATGCTTTAGCTGATTTATTGCTTTATGTGTTTCCTAATGCTATGCTTTCTTCAAATGCCTCACATTCTATGTTTTAACTCATTATTTCTTAAAGGCTATCTGTTTTGGGGCTTCACCAGGATGATCTTTGGGGGGTGTTTGGGGTGTCCCAGGGATGCCACCCCGTAGTCACGCCTCATTCCCGCCGGATCCCATTGCAGACACAGATTCCAGTCGGGATACTGGGACAGAGCTGGGATGGGGTGACAAGGGGGGCTCAGCTCTGGGAGGCTGCACTGCCCTTTTTTCCCTCTTTCCCACTCTTTTTCTCCCCCTTTTCCCACCCTTCAATTCCCCCTTTCCCAACCTTTCTCCCCCCATTTCCCACTTTTTATCTCCCTTTCCCACTTCTCATTCCCCTCCATTTCCCACCCCCCTTTCCCCCCTTTTTTCCCATTTCCCACTCCTCATTCCCCATTTCCCACCCCCTTTCCCCTTTTCCCCCTTTTCCCCGCTTTTTTCCCCTATTTTCCCCCTTTCCCACTCCTCATTTTCCCCTTTCCCCCCTTTTCCGTCTCTCCCACCTCTCATTCCCTCCCTTTCCCACCCTTTCCCCCATTCCTACCCCAATTTCCCATCCCTCAATTCTTCCTTTCCCAACCTTTTCCCCCCTCATTTCCCATTCCTCATTCCTCCCTATTTTCCACCCCTCAATTCCCCCATTCCTAATCTTTCCCCCCCATTTCCCACTTTTTATCTCCCTTTCCCACTCCTCATTCCCCCCATTTCCCAATCCCCTTTTCCCCCTTTTCTCCCACCCTTTTCCCCCTTTCACACCTCTCATTCCCTCCCTTTCCCACCCATTCCCTCCCTTTCAATTCCCCCATTCCCAACCTTTTCCCCCCTCATTTCCCACTTTTTCTCTCTCTTTCCCACTCCTTGTTCCCCACTTTTCCCACTCCTCATTTCATCCTTTTCCACTTTCCCCGTTTTTCCCTTCTTCCCCTTCTTCCCCTTTTTCCCCTTTTCCTCATTTTCCCCCTTTCCCACCTCTCATTCCCCTTTCCCCCATTCCCACCCCAATTTCCCACCTCTCAATTCCCCCTTTCCTAATCTTTTTCTCCCCCATTTCCCCCTTTGTCTCTCCCTTTCCCACTCCTCATTCCTCCCATTTCCCACCCCCCCTTTTCCCCCTTTCCCACCTCTCATTCCCTCCCCTTCCCACCCTCTTTCCTCCATTCCCACCCCAATTTCCCGCCCCTCAATTTCCCTTTTCCTAATCTTTCCCTCCCCATTTCCCACTTTTTATCTCCCTTTCCCATTCCTCATTCCCACCCTCCTTTTCCCCCTTTCCCACCTCTCATTCCCTCCCTTTCCCACCCATTTCCTACTTTTCAATTCCCCCATTCCCAACCTTTCCCCCCTCATTTCCCACTTTTTCTCTCTCTCTCCCACTCCTTATTCCCCCCTTTTCCCACTCCTCATTTCATCCTTTTCCACTTTCCCTGTTTTTCCCTTCTTCCCCTTTTTCCCCTTTTCCTCATTTTCCCCCTTTCCAACGTCTCATTCCCTCCCTTTCCCACCCTGTTTCCCCTTTCCCCCATTCCACTACAATTTCCCACCTCTCAATTCCCCCTTTCCCAATCTTTCCTCCCTCCATTTCCCACTTTTTATCTCCCTTTCCCATTCCTCACTCCCACCCTCCTTTTCCCCCTTTTCCCCCTTTTCCACTTCTCATTCCCTCCCCTTCCCACCCTCTTTCCTCCATTCCCACCCCAATTTCCCGCCCCTCAATTTCCCTTTTCCTAATCTTTCCCTCCCCATTTCCCACTTATCTCCCTTTCCCATTCCTCATTCCCACCCTCCTTTTTCCCCTTCTCCCCCTCTCATTCCCTCCCTTTCCCCCCCTCTTTCCCCCATTCCCACCCCAATTTCCCTCAATTCCCCCTTTCCCAATCTTTTCTCCCTCCATTTCCCACTTTTTATCTCCCCACTTCTGATTCCTCCCATTTCCCCTTTCCCCACTTTTCCCATTTTCCCCCCTTTTTCCCCCTTTCCCACCTTTTTTCCCTTTCCCCCTTTTCCCCCTTTTCCCCCCCTTTCCCCACTTTTGTCCCTCTTTTCTCCTTTTTCCCCCTTTCCCATTCCTCATTCCCACCCACCTTTTCCCCCTTTTCCCCCTTTCCCACCTCTCATTCCCTCCCTTTCCCACCCATTTCCTACCTTTCAATTCCCCCATTCCCAACCTTTTCCCCCCTCAATTCCCAATTTTTCTCTCTTTCCCACTCCTTATTCCCCCCTTTTCCCACTCCTCCTTTCATCCTTTTCCACTTTCCCTGTTTTTCCCTTCTTCCCCTTCTTCCCCTTTTTCCCCTTTTCCTCATTTTCCCCCTTTCCCACCTCTCATTCCCTCCATTTCCCACCCTGTTTCCCCTTTCCCCCATTCCCACCCCAATTTCCCACCTCTCAATTCCCCCTTTCCTAATCTTTTTCTCCCCCATTTCCCCCTTTTTCTCTCCCTTTTCCACTCCTCATTCCCCCCATTTCCCACCCCCCCTTTTCCCCCTTTCCCACCTCTCATTCCCTCCCCTTCCCACCCTCTTTCCTCCATTCCCACCCCAATTTCCCACCTCTCAATTCCCCCTTTCCTAATCTTTCCCCCCCATTTCCCACTTTTTATCTCCCTTTCCCACTCCTCATTCCCCCCATTTCCCAATCCCCCTTTCCCCCTTTTTCCCCCTTTCCCACCTCTCATTCCCTCCCTCTCCCACCCATTCCCTCCCTTTCAATTCCCCCATTCCCAACCTTTTCCCCCCTCATTTCCCACTTTTTCTCTCTCTCTCCCACTCCTTATTCCCCCCTTTTCCCACTCCTCATTTCATCCTTTTCCACTTTCCCTGTTTTTCCCTTTTTCCCCTTCTTCCCCTTTTCCTCATTTTCCCCCTTTCCCACCTCTCATTCCCTCCCTTCCCCCCTCTTTCCCCCATTCCCACCCCAATTTCCCTCAATTCCCCCTTTCCCAATCTTTTCTCCCTCCATTCCCCACTTTTTATCTCCCCACTTCTGATTCCTCCCATTTCCCCTTTCCCCACTTTTCCCATTTTCCCCCCATTTCCCCCTTTCCCCACTTTTCCCATCTTTCCCTTTTCCCCCTTTCCCACCTTTTTTCCCTTTTCCCCCTTTTCCCCCTTTTCCGCCCCTTTCCCCCTTTCCCCCCTTTTTTCCCTCTTTTCTCCTTTTTCCCCCTTTCCCATTCCTCATTCCCACCCTCCTTTTCCCCCTTTTCCCCCTTTCCCACCTCTCATTCCCTCCCTTTCCCACCCAAATCCTACCTTTCAATTCCCCCATTCCCAACCTTTTCCCCCCTCATTTCCCACTTTTTCTCTCTCTCTCCCACTCCTTATTCCCCCCTTTTCCCACTCCTCATTTCATCCTTTTCCACTTTCCCTGTTTTTCCCTTTTTCCCCTTCTTCCCCTTTTCCTCATTTTCCCCCTTTCCCACCTCTCATTCCCTCCCTTTCCCCCCCTCTTTCCCTCATTCCCACCCCAATTTCCCACCTCTCAATTCCCCCTTTCCCAATCTTTTCTCCCTCCATTCTCCACTTTTTATCTCCCCACTTCTGATTCCTCCCATTTCCCCTTTCCCCCTTTTTCCACCTTTTCCCCCCATTTCCCCTTTTCCCCACTTTTCCCATTTTCCCCCCTTTTTCCCCTTTCCCACCTTTTTTCCCTTTCCCCTTCTTTTCCCCCCTTTCCCCCCTTTTTCCCCCTTTTCTCCTTTTTCCCCATTTCCCATTCCTCATTCCCACTTTTCCCCCAGCTCCACAGGAAAATCTCTCCCAGCTCCTGGAACAGCACCGGGTCCTCCAGGCACAGCTGCAGCACCTGCACACCCAGGTACCCCAAAATCACCCCAAACCCCCCTTTCCAAATTGGGGATTTTTGGGATTTTTTTGGATTTTTTTGGGATTAAGCCCCCCCAACATCCCAGAGCTCAGGGCGGGATTTTTCACTGATTTTACGCAGATTTTCGTTAATTTCTCACTGATTTCTCAGACGCTTTTTGCGGATTTTTTGCACTTTTTTCATAGATTTTCTCCCAAATTTTTGCTGATTTTTTAACAGATTTTTGCTGATTTTTTCATTGATTTTTCATGGATTTTTCCACGAATTTTCTCCCATCCTTTTCACAGATTTTTTCCTAAATTTTTCACTAAATTTTTGTGGACTTCTCCTGGATTTTTTTCACAGATTTTCTCCTGGATTTCTTCTGGATTTTTTCACGAATTCTTCACATATTTCTCCCAGATTTTCTCCCAGATTTTTCACTGATTTTTCACTGATTTTTTTTCCCATTTTTTCCCCTGATTTCCCCCAGATTTCTCACCGAGTTTTCAGGGATTTGTCACAGATTTTCTCCCAGATTTCTCCTGGTTTTCTTCCTGATTATTCACAGATTTTTTCATGACGCTTTCACAGATTTTTGAGGATCTGTCACAGATTTTTCTCCCGGATTTTCTCCCAGATTTTTCACTAATTTTTTCACTGATCTTTTCCCCATTTTCCCCCCCGTATTTCTCCCAGATTTTTCACTGAGTCTTCACAGATTTGTCACACATTTTCTCCCCGATTTCTCCCTGATTACTCACGGATTTTTCATGACATTTTCACAGCTGTTTTGAAGATTTTTCACTTCTTTTCTCCCGGATTTTCTCCCGGATATTTCCCGGATTTCTCACATATTTTCCTGTATTTTCCCACACAGCTGGAGCTGGAGCGGGAGGAGCAGCAGCGCCTGCGGGCAGCCCTGGCCGCCAGCCAGAGGGCACTGAGGTCCTTCAAGAGAGGTCAGCAGGGTCCCCATGTCCCCTCCAGTGCCACCAGTGCCACCAAACCAACGGCCCCAGTGCCCGTGGTGGCACAACCTTCATCTCCCCCTTTTCCCCTCCTTTTTCTCCTTTTTTTCCCACCTATTTCCCACCCCACTTCCCACCTTCTCCCCCTTTTCCCACCATTTTCCCTTCCTTTCCCACTCTTTCCCTCCACCTCGTTTTCCTTTCACTTCTCGCCCTTTCCCCCCTCATTTCTCAAACCTTTCCCACATTTTTTTCCGCTTTCCCCCCCCTTTTCCTCCCCCATTTCCACCTGTTTTCTGCCCTTCCCCTCCCTTTTTCCTCCACCCCCCATTCCCCCCTTTCCCACCCCTCATTTCCTCCCTTCCCCACTTTTTCCTCCCCCATTTCCCAAAATTTCCCCATCCTTTTCCCACTCTTTTACCCCCAAACTTTCCCCATCCTTTTCCCACCTTATCACGCCTCATTTCCCCCCTTTTTCCACTCTTTTTTAACATTTTCCCCCTTCTTTCCTGCTTTTTCTTCCCCCATTTCCCACCCCTCATTCCCCCCTTTCCCACCTTTCCCTCCCCCCTTTTCCTACACTTTTCTGACCCTTTTTCCCCCACCCATTTCTCACCCCTCATTTCCTCTTTCCCACCTTTCCCTCCCCACTTCTCCTACACTTTTCTGACCCTTTTCACCCCCATTTCCCACCCCTTTTTACCCACCCCTTTCCCGCCCTTTCCCCTCCCATTTCCCAAATCTTTTCCCCTTTTTCCCACCCTTTTTAACCTTTTCCTTCTCCTTTCCTGCCTTCTCTTCCTCCATTTCCCACCCGTTTTCCGCTCCTTTTCCCCCCATTTCCCACCCCCTTTTCCCATCCTTTTTCCCACCCTTTTCCTTCCCGTTTCTCAAACCTTTCCCACACTTTTCCTCCACTTTCTCCCCTTTTCCTTCCACATTTTCCTCCATTTTTCTGCCCTTCCCCCCCCTTTTTCCCCCATTTCCCACCTCTCGTTTCCCCCCTTTCCCTCCCCCTTTTTCCTACACTTTTCTGACTCTTCCCCCCCATTTCCCACCTCCTTTTTCCATCCCTTTTTTCCCCCCATTTCCCACCTTTTTTACCCACCCCTTTCCCCTCCCACTTCCCAAATCTTTTCCCACCCTTTTTTAACCTTTCCCCTCTCCTTTCCTGCCTTTTCTTCCCCCATTTCCCACACTTCTTCCATCCCTTTTTCCCTGATTTCCCACCCCTCATCTCACCTTTCCCTCCCCGTGTTCCCACCCCTTTTTTTCCCTCCATTTCCCACCCCTTTTTCCCATCCTTTTTCCCACCCTTTTCCCTCCCATTTCCCAAATCTTTTCCCCTTTTTCCCACCCCTTTTTCCCACCCTTTTCCTTCCCGTTTCTCAAACCTTTCCCACACTTTTCCTCCACTTTCTCCCCTTTTCCTTCCATATTTTCCACCTTTTTTCTGCCCTTCCCCCGCTTTTTTCCCCCATTTCCCACCCCTCGTTTCCCCCCTTTTCCTCCCCCTTTTTCCTACACTTTTCTGACCCTTTTCCCTCCCATTCCCATCTCCTTTTTCCATCCCTTTTTTCCCCCATTTCCCACCTTTTTTACCCACCCCTTTTCCCTCCCACTTCCCAAATCTTTTCCCACCCTTTTTTAACCTTTCCCCTCTCCTTTCCTGCCTTTTCTTCCCCCATTTCCCACACTTTTCCCATCCCTTTTTCCCTGATTTCCCACCCCTCATTTCCCCCTTTCTCACCTTTCCCTCCCCGTGTTCCAACCCCTTTTTTTCCCTCCATTTCCCACCCCTTTTTCCCAACCTTTTCCCCTCCCTTTTCCCTCCCATTTCCCAAATCTTTTCCCCTTTTTCCCACCCTTTTTAACCTTTTCCTTCTCCTTTCCTGCCTTCTCTTCCTCCATTTCCCACCCGTTTTCCGCTCCTTTTCCCCCCATTTCCCACCCCTTTTTCCCATCCTTTTTCCCACCCTTTTCCTTCCCATTTCTCAAACCTTTCCCACACTTTTCCTCCACTTTCTCCCCTTTTCCTTCCACATTTTCCACCTTTTTTCTGCCCTTCCCCCCCTTTTTTCCCCCATTTCCCTCCCCCTTTTTCCTACCCTTTTCTGACCCTTTTCCCCCCCATTTCCCATCTCCTTTTTCCATCCCTTTTTCCCCCATTTCCCACCTTTTTTACCCACCCCTTTCCCCTCCCACTTCCCAAATCTTTTCCCACCCTTTTTTAACCTTTCCCCTCTCCTTTCCTGCCTTTTCTTCCCCATTTCCCACACTTTTTCCATCCCTTTTTCCCTGATTTCCCACCCCTCATTTCCCCCTTTCTCACCTTTCCCTCCCGTGTTCCCACCCCTTTTTCCTCCATTTCCCACCCTTTCCCATCCTTTTTCCCACCCTTTTCCCTCCCATTTCCCAAATCTTTTCCCCTTTTTCCCCACCCTTTTTAACCTTTTCCTTCTCCTTTCCTGCCTTTTCTCCTCCATTTCCCACCCGTTTTCCACTCCTTTTCCCCCCATTTCCCACCCCTTTTTCCCATCCTTTTCCCCACCCTTTTCCTTCCCGTTCTCAAACTTTTCCCACACTTTTCTTCCACTTTCTCCCCTTTTCCTTCCACATTTTCCTCCATTTTTCTGCCCTTCCCCCCCCTTTTTCCCCATTTCCCACCTCTCGTTTCCCCCCTTTCCCTCCCCCTTTTTCCTACACTTTTCTGACCCTTTTCCCTCCCATTTCCCATCTCCTTTTTACATCCCTTTTTTCCCCCATTTCCCACCTTTTTTACCCACCCCTTTCCCCTCCCACTTCCCAAATCTTTTCCCACCCTTTTTTAAGCTTTCCCCTCTCCTTTCCTGCCTTTTCTTCCCCCATTTCCCACATTTTTCCCATCCCTTTTCCCTGATTTCCCACCCCTCATTTCCCCCTTTCCCACCTTTCCCTCCCCGTTTTCCCACCCCTTTTTTCCCTCCATTTCCCACCCTTTCCCATCCTTTTTCCCACCCTTTTCCCTCCCATTTCCCAAATCTTTTCCCCTTTTTCCCACCCTTTTTAACCTTTTCCTTCTCCTTTCCTGCCTTTTCTTCCTCCATTTCCCATACATTTTCCACTCCTTTCCCACCCCTTTTCCCCACCCTTTTCCCTCCCATTTCCCAAATCTTTTCCCCTATTTCTTTCCCACCCCTTTTTCCATCCTTTTCTGCCCTTTCCCCGGTGCCACCCCGCTGTCCCCGCAGTGTCCCAGATTGTCACCCAGGATTACTGCCAGGCCCTGGAGCAGCTGGAGCTGGAGCAGGACCTGCGCTGCCACGCCGAGGCCTTCGCCCACCAGGTGCCACCAGGGCCTTGGGGACACCGCTGGGGGTGGCACGGAGGTGGCAGTGGGGTCACCCATCCCGAGGGAATGGGGTGATGCCATCGGGATGGGACAATCCCTGGATTCTCCCACTTTGGTTTGCTGGGATGGAGCCACCAGCCCCTCCAGAAGGTGACACTGAGGGGTTGGGGACACCGCTGGGGGTGGCACAGAGGTGACAATGGGGTGGGCCAGCACATCCCTGGCACCCATCCCGATGGAATGGGGCGATCCCAAAGGAATGGGATGATCCCAGGATTCTCCCGCTGTGCTTTCTCGGGGTGGAGCCACCAGCCCCTCCAGGAGGTGACACTGAGGTGACACTGAGGGGTTGGGGACACCGCTGGGGGTGGCACAGAGGTGACAATGGGGTGGCCCAGCACATCCCTGGCACCCATCCTGAGGGAATGGGGTGATCCCAAAGGAAAGGGATGATCCCAGGATTCTCCCACTGTGGTTTTCCTGCATGGAGCTGGCTGGGATTCACTGCCAGCCCCTCCAGAGGGTGACACCGAAGTGGGTGACACACAAGGAGGTGACACCGAGGTGACACCTGTGCTCCCAGATGCTGGTCCAGCAGAAGGAGGCGAAGCGCCAGAGCTCCATCCTGCTGAGGAGCGTCGCGCCCGATTCCCAAATCCTGGAAGCGTTCCAGGAACTGGAAAAACTCAGCCGGGAGCTGGAGGAGACGCGGCAGGAACGCGCCAGCGGGTGAGGGAACGTCCCCAAGCTTGGGGACATTGCAGGGAGGGGACAGCGGGGTCCAGATCCCACACCTCCATTCCCATTATTCCATGGAGCGCTGCTTTTCCATGGATTTCCCTCCATGGATTTCCACCACGGATTTCCCACCACAGATTTCCCTCCCTGCATTTCCCACCATGGATCTCCCTTCTATGGATCTCCCTCCATGCATTTCCCTCCATGGATTTCCCACCATGGATTTCCCACCATGTATTTCTATCCATGGATTCCTTTCCATGGATTTCCCACCATGGATCTCCCTCCATGCATTTCCCACCATGGATTTCCTCACACAGATTTCCCTCCTTGGATTTCCCTCCTTGGATTTCCCTCCTTGGATTTCCCACCATGGATTTCTATCCATGGATTCCTTTCCATGGACTTCCCACCATGGATCTCCCACCATGGATTTCCTTACACAGATTTCCCACCATGGATCTCCCTCCATGGATTTCCATCCATGGATTTCCCACCATGAATCTCCTTCCATGGATTTCCCACTGTGGAATTCCATCCCTGGATTTCCTTCCATGGATTTCCATGCAGGGATTTCCCATCACAGATTTTCCTCTATGGATTTCTTTCCACAGATTTCCCACCATTAATTTCCTCACATGAATTTCCCACCATGGATTTTCCCACCATGGATTTCCATCCATGGATTTCCCTCTGTGGATTTCCCATCATGGATTTTCCTCCATGGATTTCCCTCCCTGGATTTCCCTCCCTGGATTTCTTTCCATGGATCTCCTTCCCTGGACTTCCTTCCACGGATTTCCATCCCTGGATCTCCCTCCATGGATTCCCATCCATGGATTTCCCACCATGGATTTCCTTCCATGGATTTTCTTCCACAGATTTCCTTCTATGGACTTCCCACCATGGATTGCCTTCCACGGATTTCCTTCCATGGATTTCCATCCTTGGATTTCCCTCCGTGGATTTCTTTCCATGGATCTCCCACCATGGATCTCCTTCCATGGATTTTCTCTCATGGATCTCCCTCCATGCATTTCCCTCCATGGATTTCCTTCCATGGATTTCCACCATGGATTTCCATCCAAGGATCTCCTTCCATGGATTTCCTTCCAGGAATTTCCCACCACCAATTTCCCTCCATGGATTTCCCTCCATGGATTTCCCTCCGTGGATTTCTTTCCATGGATTTCCCACCATGGATCTCCCACCATGGATTTCCTTACACAGATTTCCATCCTTGGATTTCCCTCCATGGATCTCCTACTGTGCATTTCCCTTCATGGATTTCCCACCAGGGATTTCCTACCATGGATCTCCCTCCATGGATTTCCCACCGTGGATTTCCATCCCTGGATTTCCTTCCATGGATTTCCCACTGTGGAATTCCATCCCTGGATTTCCTTCCATGGATTTCCATCCAGGGATTTCCCATCACAGATTTTCCTCTATGGATTTCTTTCCACAGATTTCCCACCATTAATTTCCTCACATGGATTTCCCACCGTGGATTTCCATCCATGGATTTCCCTCTGTGGATTTCCCATCATGGATTTTCCTCCATGGATTTTCCTCCATGGATTTCCCTCCATGGATTTCTTTCCATGGATCTCCCACCATGGATCTCCTTCCCTGGATTTCCACCATGGATGTACTTCCATGGATTTCCTTCCAGGAATTTCCCACCACGAATTTCCCTCCATGGATTTCCCTCTGTGGATTTCTTTCCATGGATTTCCACCACGGATCTCCCACCATGGATTTCCCTCCATGGATTTCCCACCATGGATCCCCTTCCATGGATTTCTTTCCATGGAATTCCATCCCTGGATTTCCTCCCATGGATTTCTCACCATGGATTTCCTTTCATGAATTTTCCTCTATGAATTTCCCACCATGGATTTCCCTCCACGGATTTACTTTCACAGATTTCCCTCTGTGGATTTCCCTCCATGGATTTCCTTCCATGGATTTCCCTCCATGGATTTTCCTCCATGGATTTCCCTCTGTGGATTTCCCTCCGTGGATTTCCCTCCATGGATTTCCGTCCGTGGATTTCCCTCCGTGGATTTCCCTCCATGAATCCATGGATGGAATCCCAGGAATTTCCATCCATTGATTTCCCTCTGTGGATTTCCCTCCGTCGATTTCCCTCCATGGATTTCCTTCCATGGATTTCCCTCCCTGGATTTCCCTCCATGGACTTCCCAAGGTGTTGACGGAACCTCACCCCACAGCGAGGGCAGATTTGCCCTAAAACCCGCCGGGAGTTTTTCCCCAAATTCCCAATTTTAGGGTTGGGGAAGGGTCGCCGTCCTTGGGGTTTTCCCGGATCCCGGAATTCCCGTATTCCCACAGGAGGAGGAGCTGCAGCAGGAGCGGGAGGAGCTGCAGCGGGCGCGGGAAGCGCTGCAGGAGGAGCGGGAGCAGAAACGGGAGCTGAGGGAGAGGCTGGAAGGGCTGGAGAAGGAAGGTGGGAATTTCCACATGGAATTCCAGAGGGTCCCATGGGATTCCAGAGGGATTCCAGAGAATTCCAGGGGGGATTCCAGAGGATTCCAGGGGGGATTAAAACAATTCCAGGGGGGTTTTAGAGGATTCCAGGAAAAATCCAGGGGGATTCCAGATGGATTCCAAAGAATTCCAGGGGGATTCCCAGAGGATTCCAGGAGGGATTAAAAAAATTCCAGGGGGGTTTTAGAGGATTCCAGGAAAAATCCAGGGGGATTCCAGATGGATTCCAAAGAATTCTAGAGGGATTTTAGAGGATTTCAGAAGGATTCCAGACAGTTCCAGGGGGATTTTAGAGGATTCCCGATTATTCCAGAGGGGATTCCAGAAGATTCCAAGGGGATTCTGGACTGATTCCAAAGAATCCCAGAGGTTTCCAGGAGATTCCAGAGGAATCTCAGGAGCATTCCAAAGGGATTCCAGAAGATTCAAGGGGGATTCCGGGAGGGATTTCAGGGGGATTCCAAAGGGATTCCAGAAGATTCCAAGGGGGATTCCGGGAGGGATTTCAGGGGGATTCCAAAGGGATTCCAGAAGATTCCAGGGGAGATTCCAGAAGATTCCAGGGGAATTCCAGGGGGATTCCAGAAGATTCCAGGGAGGATTCCAGAAAATTCCAGAGGAATTCCAGACAGACGCCAGGGGGATTTTAGAGGGTTCCAGACAATTCCAGAGGGATCCCCAATCCCGATGCCGCCTCATTCCAGTGGGATCCCTCCGGGAGCAGCTGGCGCAGCAGCCGCCACCCCAGAGCCACCCCGAGGTGCCACCCGCCGCCACCGCTGCCACCGCCCGCTGCCACCACCGTCCCCGCCGAGTAGGTGACACTTCCCGGCAGCTTTTCCGGCCAACATTCCAGAACATTCCCAGAAAACCGCTGTCCCCAAGAGGGGAGGGGATGGGGTGACAGATGTGTCACCTCCTGTCCCCTCCAGTGTCACCTCCTGTCCCCCCCACAGCCCCCTGGCCGCCCTCAGGCAGAGGAAGGTGCGGAAAAACCCGGAGCAAAGTGAGTCCTGAGGGGTGGGGACATCGGGAATGTCCCCAGGGTGGGGACAGCAGGAGCGTCCCCAGAGTGTCACCAAGGCGGGGACACTGGGAATGTCCCCAGGGTGGGGACATTGGGAATGTCACCAGGGTGGGGACAGCAGGAGTGTCCCCAAAGTGTCACCAAGGTGGGGACATCGGGAATGTCCCCAGGGTGGGGACAGCAGGAATGTCCCCAGAGTGTCAGCAGGGTGGGAGTGGGGACATCAGGAGTGTCACCAGGGTGGGGACAGCAGGAGTGTCCCCAGAGTGTCAGCAGGGGGGAGTGGGGACATCAGGAGTGTCACCAGGGTGGGGACATCGGGAATGTCACCAGGGTGGGGACATCAGGAGTGTCACCAGGATGGGGACGTCGGGAATGTCACCAGGGTGGGGACATCAGGAGTGTCCCCAGAGTGTCACCAAGGCGGGGACACTGGGAATGTCCCCAAAGTGTCCCCAGGGTGCGGACATTGGGAATGTCACCAGGGTGGGGATGGGGACATCAGGAGTGTCCCCAGAGTGTCACCAGGGTGGGGATGGGGACATTGGGAGTGTCCCCAAAGTGTCACCAGAACAGGCGCTGCTCCAGAGGTCCCCGAGCTCCATTGCGAGTGATCCGGGGACAGGGTGGCACGGCCAGGGAGGTGACAGCTCCACCCTCAATGTGACCCCAGCCCTGTCCCCAGCACGGGGAGGTGACAGCTCCACCCTCAATGTGACCTGAGTGGTGTCCCCAGCACGGGGAGGTGACACAATGCCACCCTCAGTGTGACCTGAGTGGTGTCCCCAGCGCGGGGAGGTGACACGGTGCCACCCCAGCAGGTGACTCGGGGACCGAGGACATCCGTGCCCGGGCTGTGCAGGAGATGCTGGAGCGGATCCGCACCGGGATCGTCCTGCGGCCGGCCAGGGCCAGGCCACCCCCGTGCCAGGTGACAACAGGGACAACGGGCTGGCAGGCCTGGCATTCCCGGGGTCAGGAATTCCCGGGATTGAGCCATTCCCGGGGTCAGGAATTCCCGGGATTGAGCCATTCCCAGGTCACGAATTCCCAAGACTGAGCCATTCCCAGGTCAGGAATTCCCGGATTGAGCCATTCCCAGGTCAGGAATTCCCGGGACTGAGCCATTCCCGGGATTGAGCCATTCCAGGATTGAGCCATTCCCAGGTCAGGAATTCCCAGGATTGAGCCATTCCCAGATTGAGCCATTCCCAGGTCAGGAATTCCCAGGATTGAGCCATTCCCGGGACTGAGCCATTCCCAGGTCAGGAATTCCCGGGATTGAGCCATTCCCAGGTCAGGAATTCCCGGGATTGAGCCATTCCCGGGATTGAGCCATTCCCGGGATTGAGCCATTCCCAGGTCAGGAATTCCTGGGATTGAGCCATTCCCGGGATTGAGCCACTCCCGGGATTGAGCCATTCCCAGGGTCAGGAATTCCTGAGATTGAGCCATTCCCGGGTCAGGAATTCCCGGGATTGAGCCATTCCCAGGTCAGGAATTCCCAGGATTGAGCCATTCCCAGGTCAGGAATTCCCGGGATTGAGCCATTCCCAGGATTGAGCCATTCCCAGGTCAGGAATTCCTGGGATTGAGCCATTCCCAGGTCAGGAATTCCCGGGATTGAGCCATTCCCAGATTGAGCCATTCTCAGGTCAGGAATTCCCAGGATTGAGCCATTCCCAGGATTGAGCCATTCCCAGGTCACGAATTCCCAAGACTGAGCCATTCCAGGTCAGGAATTCCCAGGACTGAGCCATTCCCGGGATTGAGCCATTCCCAGGTCAGGAATTCCCGGGATTGAGCCATTCACGGATTGAGCCATTCCCGGATTGAGCCATTCCCGGATTGAGCCATTCCCGGGATTGAGCCATTCCCAGGATTGAGCCATTCCCGGATTGAGCCATTCCCAGGATTGAGCCATTCCCGGATTGAGCCATTCCCAGGATTGAGCCATTCCCGGGTCAGGAATTCCCGGATTGAGCCATTCCCGGGTCAGGAATTCTCGGGACTGAGCCATTCCCGGATTGAGCCATTCCCAGGTCAGGAATTCCCGGATTGAGCCATTCCCAGGACTGAGCCATTCCCGGTTTCCTGGCAGGACTCTGTGGCCAGCAAGAGGAGGAGCGCAGCGCTGGAGCTGCAGGGGATCCTGGTGGGCAGCGCTGATCCCTCAGTGTCCCCTCAGTGTCCCCTCAGTGTCCTCACACTGTCCCCATGGTGTCCCTTTGGTGTCTCCATGCTGTCCCTGTGCTGTCCCCTCAGTGTCCCCTTCATGTCCCCATGGTGTCCCCGTGATGTTCCCCTTGATGTCCCCCTGGTGTCCCCATGGTGTCCCCTTGATGTCCTTTTGATCCCCACGATGTCCCCTCAGGGTCCCCTCCATGCCCTGATGATGCCCCCTTGGTGTCCCTTGATGCCCCCATGGTGTCCCCTTGGTGTCCCTTTGATGTCCCCACCCTATCTCCTTGATGTCCCCCTAGTGTCCCCTCGATGTCCCTGGGGTGTCTCCTTGGTGTCCCCATGATGTCCCCTTTGTGTCCCTTTGATGTCTCCTGGGTATCCCTCCCCTCCGTGTCCCCTCGATGTCCCCATGGTGTCCCCATGGTGTTGACATGCTCTCCCTGCGGTGCCCCAATTCTTTCCTTATGGTGTCCCCTTATGTCCCCTTTGTGTCCCTTTTGTGGCCCTTGATGTCCCCTCAGTGTCCCCTTGATGTCCCCTCAGTGTCCCCTTGATGTCTTCTTGATGTCCCTCTGGTGTCTGTTTGATGTTCCTGTGGTGTCCCCATGCTGTCCCCATGATGTCCCTGTGGGGACCCTTTAGATGTCCCCTCTGTATACCCACGGTGTTGCCATGCTGTCCCTGCAGTGTCCCCATGGTGTCCCCTTTGTGTCCCCTTGATGTCCCTGCAGTGTCCCCATGGTGTCCCCATGGTGTCCCCTTTGTGTCCCCACGATGTCCCCTTTGTGTCCCCTTGCTGTCCCTGCAGTGTCCCCATGGTGTCCCCTTTGTGTCCCCTTGATGTCCCCACGATGTCCCCTTGATATCCGTCCCCCTGATGTCCCTGTGGTGTCCCCACCATGTTGACCTGCTCTCCCTGCATTGTCCCCATTCTGTCCCTGTGGTGTCCCCTTTGGTGGCCCTTGATGTCCCCTCAGTGCCCTCTTGATGCCTCTTCGATGTCCCCATGATGTCCCCCTGGTGCCCCCTTAGATGTCCCCTTTGTACACCCACACGGCTGCTGAACTGTCCCCTCAATGTCCCCTGTGGTGTCCCCTCAATGTCCCCTTTGTGTCCCTTCAATGTCCCCTTGCTATCCCTCCCCTTGATATCCCCTCGGTGTCCCCTAAATGCTCAATGTCCCCCTTGATGTCCCCATGGTGCCCCCTCAATGTCCCCTTTGTGTCCCCTCAATGTCCCCTCGATGTCCCCATGATGTCCCCTCGATATCCCTCTCCATGATGTCCCCCCTGGTGTCCCTACAATGTCCCCTCAATGTCCCCCTCAATGTCTCGTTGATGTCCCCATGGTGTCCCCATGGTGTTCCCTCGCTGTCCCTCCCCACGGTGTCCCCTCGGTGTCCCCTCCATGTCCCCCTCAATGTCCCCTTTGTGTCCCCTCAATGTCCCCTTGATGTCCCCATGGTGTCCCCTTGATATCCCCTCGGTGTCCCCTTGATGTCCCCATGGTGTCCCCTCAATGTCCCCTTTGTGTCCCCTTGATGTCCCCTTTGTGTCCCCTCGATGTCCCCATGATGTCCCCATGATGTCCCCTTGATATCCCTCTCCATGATGTCCCCCTTGGTGTCCCTACGATGTCCCCTCAATGTGCCCCTCAGCGTCCCTTGCTGTCCCCTCAGTGTTCCCTCAATGTCCCTGTGGTGTCCCCACGGTGTCCCCTTTGTGTCCCCTCGCTGTCCCCCCCCGGTGACCCTTTGTGTCCCAGGGCGCCCTGCGGAGGCCGAGCCGGAGGCGCAGCCGGCAGAGCCGGGACCGGGACCGGGATCGGGATCGGGACCGGGATCGGGATCGGGACCGGGATCGGGGATCGGCCCTGGAGCTGGGATCCATCCTGGAGCGGCGCCGCCGGGCCCTGGACGCTGCCACGGGGAATTCCACGGGGAATTCCATGGGAAACCAATCCATGGGCACCAATTCCATGGGAAACCAATCCATGGGCACCAATTCCATGGGAAACCAGTCCATGGGCACCAATTCCATGGGAAACCAGTCCATGGGCACCAGTTCCATGGGAAACCAGCCCATGGGCACCAATTCCATGGGAAACCAGCCCATGGGCACCAATTCCATGGGAAACCAATCCATGGGCGCCAATTCCATGGGAAACCAATCCATGGGCACCAATTCCATGGGAAACCAGTCCATGGGCACCAATTCCATGGGAAACCAGTCCATGGGCACCAGTTCCATGGGAAACCAGCCCATGGGCACCAATTCCATGAGGAATTCCATGGGCACCAATTCCATGGGAAACCAGCCCATGGGCACCAATTCCATGGGAAACCATCCATGGGCGCCAATTCCATGGGAAACAAATCCATGGGCGCCAATTCCATGGGAAAGCAGCCCATGGGCACCAGTTCCATGGGAAACCAGCCCATGGGCACCAATTCCATGGGAAAGCAGTCCATGGGCACCAATTCCACAGGGAATTCCATGGGCACCAATTCCATGGGAAACCAATCCATGGGCACCAATTCCATGGGAAACCAGCCCATGGGCACCAATTCCATGAGGAATTCCATGGGCACCAATTCCATGGGAAACCAGCCCATGGGCGCCAGTTCCACAGGGAATTCCATGGGCACCAATTCCATGGGAAACCAGTCCATGGGCACCAATTCCATGAGGAATTCCATGGGCACCAATTCCATGGGAAAGCAGCCCAAGGGCACCAGTTCCACAGGGAATTCCATGGGGAACCAGTCCATGGGCACCAATTCCACGGGAAACCAGTCCATGGGCACCAGTTCCATGGGAATTCCATGGGAAACCGTTCCAAGGGCACCAGTTCCACGGGCACCAATTCCATGGGGAATTCCACGGGCACCAATTTCATGAGGAATTCCGTGGGCATCAGGTCCATAGGCACCAATTCCATGGGAAACCATTCCAAGGGCACAGATTCCATGGGCACCAATTCCATGGGGAAATCCATGGGCACCAATTCCATGGAAAACCGTTCCAAGGGCACCAATTCCATGGGGAATTCCATGGGCACCGATTCCATGGGCACCAATTCTACAAGGAATTCCACAGGCACCAGTTCCATGGGCATCGATTCCATGGGGAATTCCATGGGCACCGATTCCATGGGCACCAATTCCATGGGAAATTCCATGGGCACCGATTTCATGGGCACCAATTCCATGGGAAATTCCATGGGCACCGATTCCATGGGCACCAACTCCATGGGCACCAACTCCATGGGCACCGACTCCATGGGCACCAACTCCACGGGCGGGAATTCCACGGGCACCAACCCCACGAGGAATTCCACAGGAGCTCAGGAGCGCGACGGAGCCGGGACGGAGCCAGGCGCGGGTACGGAGCTGGGAATGTCCCCAAGGAGGGCGCGGAGGTGACACTGGCAGCTGCCACCCCCTGTCCCCTCCTGTCCCCAATGCCAGCCCTGTGTCACGGCTTTTCCCAGGAAACCGCGACAAGGACGAGGAGCAGGACAAGGACAAGGACAAGGAGCAGGACAAGGAGCAGGAGAAGGACAAGGAGAAGGAGCAGGACACGGACAAGGAGAAGGACAAGGAGAAGGAGAAGGAGAAGGACAAGGACAAGGACAAGGAGCAGGACAAGGACAAGGAGAAGGACACAGACAAGGAGAAGGACAAGGAGCAGGACACGGACAAGGAGAAGGACAAGGACAAGGACAAGGAGCAGGACAAGGACACGGACACGGCCGCTGTCTCCTTCCGTCCCCGGGGCCTTGGTGGCCTCCCCAGGACGCGTCCCCGTCCCCGTCCCCGCTGGGCTTGGGACAGTGCCTAGGAGCCGCTTCCCGGGAATCCCCACCCTCCTTTCCCGGCATTCTCCACCTTCCTTTCCCCACCATCGGTTCCCAGGGTCTTCCACCCTTTCCCATCCAAGATTTTCCACCCTCCTCTCCCGGGATTTCCTGCCCTCATTTCCTGGATTTCCCGTCCTCCATTCCCAAGATTTTCCTGCCTCCTTTCCGGGACTTCCCACCCTCAATTCCCAGAATTTCCTGCCCTCAATTCCCTGAATTTCCCACCTTCATTTCCTGGATTTTCCACACTCCTTTCCCAGGATTTTCCACCCTTTTCCTCCAAGATTTTCTGCCCTCCTTCCCCAGGATTTCCTGCCCTCATTTCCTGGATTTCCCGTCCTCCATTCCCAAGATTTTCCTGCCTCCTTTCCGGGACTTCCCACCCTCAATTCCCAGAATTTCCTTCCCTCAATTCCCTGAATTTCCTGACCTAAATTCCCTGAATTTCCCACCTTCATTTCCTGGGATTTTCCACACTCCTTTCCCAGGATTTTCCACCCTTTTCCTCCAAGATTTTCCACCCTCCTTCCCCAGGATTTCCTGCCCTCATTTCCTGGATTTCCCGTCCTCCATTCCCAAGATTTTCCTGCCTCCTTTCCGGGATTTCCCACCCTCAATTCCCAGAATTTCCTTCCCTCAATTCCCTGAATTTCCTGACCTAAATTCCCAGAATTTCCCACCCTCAATTCCCTGAATTTCCTGCCCTCAATTCTCTGAATTTCCCACCTTCATTTCCTGGGATTTTCCACACTCCTTTCCCAGGATTTTTCCACGATTTTCCGCCCGCCTTTCCAGGATTTCCCACCCTCATTTCCTGGGATTTTCCTGCCTCATTCCCAGGATTTCCCACCCTCATTTCCCAGGATTTCCCACCCCTTTTGCCCAAGATTTTTCCAGGATTTCCCGCCCTCATTTCCTGGGATTTTTCCCCCTCCATTCCTACGAATTTTCCAAGATTTTCCACCCTCATTTCCAGGATTTTCCACCCCTTTTCCCAAGATTTTTCCAGGATTTCCCACACTCATTTCCCGGGATTTTCCTGACTCATTTCCCAGCACTTCCCCTCCCTCCATTCCCAAGATTTTTCCAGGATTTTCCACCTCTGATTCCCAGAATTTCCCGCCCTCCTTTCCCAGGCTATCCCACTCCCAATTCCAAGATTTTCCACCCCCAATTCCCAGAATTTCCTGCCCTCAATTCCCAGGATTTCCCACCCCTTTTTCCAAGATTTTTCCAGGATTTCCCGCCCTCATTTCCTGGAATTTCTCCCCCTCCATTCTGACGATTTTTCCAAGATTTTCCACCCTCAATTCCCAGGATTTCCCACTTTTTTTTCCCCAAGAATTTCCAGCCTTCTTTCTCAAGATTTTTCCAGAATTTTCCCCCCTCAATTCCCAGAATTTTCCTGCCTCCATTCCCAAGATTTTCCACCCTCATTTCCTGGGATTTCCCAACCTCCATTTCCAAGATTTTTCCAGAATTTTCCACCTTCGACTCCCAGAATTTTCCTGCCTCCTTTCCCAGGAATTTCCATCCCTTTTTTTTTCCCAAAAATTTCCCACCCTCCTTTCCTGGGATTTTCCACCCGTTTTTCCAAGATTTTTCCAGGATTTCCCACACTCATTTCCAGGATTCCTGCCCCCAATTCCAGAATTTCCCACCCTTATTTCCAGGATTTTCCACGCTCCTTTCCCGGGATTTTCCACCCCAATTCCCAAGATTTTTCCAGGTTTTCCACCCTCATTTCCCGGGATTTTCCTGCCTCATTTCCTAGGATTTCCCCCCCTCCATTCCCAAGATTTTTCCAGGATTTTCCACCTCTGATTCCCAGAATTTCCCGTCCTCCTTTCCCAGGCTATCCCACCCCCAATTCCCAAGATTTTTCACCCTCAATTCCCAGGATTTCCTGCCCTCATTTCCCCGGATTTCCCACCCACAATTCCAAGATTTTTCCACGATTTTCCGCCCTCATTTCCTGGGATTTTTCCCCCTCCATTCCTACGATTTTTCCAAGATTTCCCACCCTCAATTCCCAGGATTTCCCACCCTTTTTTCCCCAAGATTTTCCAGCCTCCTTTCTCAAGATTTTTCCCCGATTTTCCCCCCTCAATTCCCAAGATTTTCCAGCCTCATTTCCCAGCATTTCCCACCCTTAATCCCAGAATTTCCTGCCCTCAATTCCCAGGATTTTCCACCCTTTTTTCCCAAATTTTTTCCAGGATTTCCCACCCTCAATTCCCAGGATTTCCTGCCCACATTTCCCAGAATTTTCCACCCTTTTTTCCCAAGATTTTTCCAGGATTTTCCACCCTCATTTCCTGGGATTTTCCCCCTCCATTCCTACGATTTTTCCAAGATTTTCCACCCTCAATTCCCAGAATTTCCCACCCTCCATTCCCAGAATTTTCCACCCCTTTTTCCCCAAGATTTTTCCAGGATTTTCCGCCCGCCTTCCCAGGTTTTCCACCCTCATTTCCTGGGATTTTCCTGCCTCATTTCCAGGATTTCCCACCCTCAGTTCCCAGGATTTTCCACCCTTTTTTCCCAAATTTTTTCCAGGATTTTCCACCCTCAATTCCCAGGATTTCCCACCCCTTTTTCCCAAGATTTTTCCAGGTTTTCCACCCTCATTTCCCGGATTTTCCTGCCCTCATTTCCCAGCATTTCCCACCCTTAAATCCAGAATTTCCCACCCTCCATTCCCAGAATTTCCCACCCTCCCGGGAACCCCTGGAAAATCGGGATTTCCTGGAATTCCACGCTGCTTTCCCTTAGGAACAACCCAACCCCACGGAATTCCATCCCAGCCTCCAAATCCCCCCAAAATTCGGGAATTCCTTCCCCCAAATCCCAATAAAATCCTTTATTTCCCTTGGATTTGAGACCGCCTGGAATTATTCCAAAGCTCCTTTCCCAGAAATCCCAAATCCTCCATTCCTTGGGAATTCCCTTGGATTTGGAATTTTTTTCCCACATTTTTTTCCCAAATTTTCCAGCTGGAACTCCAAGATTTAAGGCTGGGAGGGATTTTTCCCAAATTTCCCGAATTCCTGCTCCTTTTCCTGGAGGAAAATTGGGAAGGAGATGCCCCAAAAAAAAAAACTGGAAAAGGGAAATTCCTGATGGGAAAGAAGCAAGAAAATTTCCCAAGTTTTTCCCAAATCCTGGAATTTTCTTGGAGATTTTTCCCCAAATTTTTCCAAATCCTGGAGTTTTTTCCAGATTTCTCCAAATCCTGGAATTCTCCTGGAGTTTTCCCCAGATTTTCCTAAATCCTGGAATTTTCTTGGAGATTTTTCCCAAATTTTCCCAAATCCTGGAGATTTTCCCAGATTTCTCCAATTCCTGGAACTTTCCTGGAGTTTTCCCCAGATTTTTCCCAAATCCTGGAATTTTCTTGGAGATTTTTCCCAAAATTTTCCAAATCCTGGAATTCTCCTGGAGTTTGTCCAGATTTTTCCCAAATCCTGGAATTTTCCTGGAGTTTTTCCCAAATCCTGGAGTTTTTTCCAAGACTTCTCCAATTCCTGGAATTTTCTGGAGTTTTCCCCTCGATTTTCCCCAAATCCTGGAATTTTCTTGGAGATTTTTCCCAAATTTTTCCAAATCCTGGAGGTTTTTCCCACATTTCTCCAATTCCTGGAATTTTCCTGGAGTTTTTTCCTGGATTTTCCCAAATCCTGGAATTTTCTTGGAGATTTTTCCCACATTTCTCCAATTCCTGGAATTTTCTGGAGTTTTCCCCTCGATTTTTCGCAAATCCTGGAATTTTCTTGAGATTTTCCCCAAATTTTTCCACATCCTGGAGTTTTTCCCCACATTTCTCCAATTCCTGGAATTTTCCTGGAGTTTTTTCTTGGACTTCTCCAAATCCTGGAATTTTCTGGAGTTTTTTCCTGGATTTTCCCAAATCCTGGAATTTTCTTGGAGATTTTCCCAAATTTTCCCAAATCCTGGAGATTTTCCCCAGATTTCTCCAATTCCTGGAATTTTCTGGAGTTTTTCCTAAATTTTCCCAAATCCTGGAGCTTTTTCCCAGATTTCTCCAATTCCTGGAACTTTCCTGGAGTTTTCCCCAGATTTTTCCCAAATCCTGGAATTTTCTTCGAGATTTTCCCCAAATTTCCCCAAATCCAGGAATTTTTTCCTAGATTTCTCCAAATCCTGGAATTCTCCTGGAGTTTTTCCCCAGATTTTTCCAAACCTTGGAGTTTTTCATGGATTTTTCCCAAATCCTGGAGATTTTTCCCCGGATTTCTTCAAATCCTGGAGTTTCTTCCCTGATTTTTCCCAAATCCTGGAGTTTTTTCCCCCGATTTTTTCCCAATCCAGCTTTTTTTGAGCTCTCTCTGCTGCTTCCAGGGAAATTCAGAGCTTGGGAATTTCCTTTTCCTGCTCTTTCCAGATCCAGGAAAATCCACAATCCCACAGGATGGGGGATGGGATCTGAATCCATGAATTTCCCCCAAAATCCTGGAATTCCTGTGGCAAAATTCCATCCAAATTCCACAACCTGGAAAAATCCCAATCCCAATAAAAGCCTCAAAACCCCACGGAAAATCCAAGATTTTTCCACTTTATTCATCGATTTCTCTCATTTTTGGTGTTTCTGGGAATGATTTTCCCAAATTTCCAGAGGTTTCATCCCAAATTTCCTTTTCCTGGTTCAATATTGATGGATTTCCCACAATTTCTCTAAAATCTGATTCAGCTCCTGGAAATCCAGGCTGGAAAAATATGGAAAAAAAAAAAAAATTCCCAGGAAAATCGGGATTCAAAGGGATCAGGAATTCCTGATTTTCCTCATTCCCATCCTGGAATTTTCCAGCCAATCCAGAGGGGGGGAAAAAAAAAAAAAGAAAAAAAAATCAACAAAAAATCCCAATCCAAGAGGTCTCAGAGCAAAATTCCAACTTTCCAAAGGAAATTTTGGTTTTTTTGGGAATTCCTCCAAAAATCTTCTGGATCGGGAATTCCCAAGCCTGGCTGGGGTGGGAATGGAAAATTCCAGAAAAAAAAACGGGAATTTTTTGGATGGGAAAGAAGAAATTTGCAGCTCCCTCGGAGGATTTTCACCCTTTGGAAAAGGAGGAAGGAAAAATCTGGGAATTCTCAACATTCCCCCCTCGTCTGCAGGTCAGAAAAATCCGAATTCTGGGAATTCCTTGGAAAACTGAGATTCCCATGGAAAATCCCTTCCATCAACTCCTTCCCAAGGCTTGGCTGGAGGGAAAAATGGGAATTTTCAGGATTTCAACCACCCAAATCCTGATTTTTTAATTTTTTTTTTTTTTTTTTGGGATCATTCCTTCTGGAAAAATGTGGAATCCTCTGGGTTTATCCCGATTTTTCCCATATTTTTTTCCTTTCATTCACGGCTCTGTGGAACCCTCAGGAAAATCCAGGAGCAGCTTCCTCAGGGAACTGGGGAAATTCCCAAAATTCCAAAATTCCCAAAATTTTCCATGAAAACATCCCCAAAGAATCAGCAGGAAAAACCCCCCAAGCGCGGTCGGCACCTCCAGGAGTGTCCAAGTCTTTGAATTCCCAAAAAAAATCCCTAAAAAAAGCGGCAAAATTTGGGATATTCCGGCTGGGGGATCTTCTGGATATTCCCAAAAATTCCCAAAAATTCCCAAATTTTCCCAAATCTTCTGGAATTTCAGTAAATTTTCTGCCTGCTGGGCAGGATGGCTTCCTTGATGAAGGAGAAAATCAGGAGGATCCCGGAGCGTTCCCTCTTTTCCCCTTGGTGAAATAATTGGAGACGACGTCGTCTGCGGAAAAACGGGCGGGAAACGGGGTCAGAATTCCTGAATTTTGGGATTTTTGGGATTTTTGGGGTTTTTGGTGAGTGGGATGGAATTCCCAAAGGAGTTGTTGGTTGGTTCTGGATCTCATTGGGAATGTGGGGTTGGAGTTTTGGGGTTCTCGGGGATTTTAAATTTATGGGGTGCTCAGGAAGCGCCAATTCCACGGAATTCTCGGAGGTTTTTTTTGGATTCTTGGAGCCTTTGGGACCCCCAATTTCTGGGACATTCTGACCCCTAAAAATCCCAAAATTTTGGGATATTCTGAGCCTTTAGGAAGCCCCAGGAATCCCAAATTTCTGGGATTCTCCAAGATTTCAGGGATCCCAAATTTTTGGGACATTTGGAGAATTTGGGGCACTCAGGAATCCCAAAATTTCTGGGATTCTTTGAGCTTTTGGGATCCCAACTTTCCGGAAAAACGGGCGGAAAACGGGGTCAGAATTCCAGAGGGGAATTTGGGATTTTTGGGATTTTTGGGATTTTTGGGATTTTTGGGGAGTGGGATGGAATTCCCAAAGGAGTTGTTGTGGTTGGTTCTGGATCCCATTGGGAATGTGGGGTTGGAGTTTTGGGGTTCTCGGGGATTTTAAATTTGTGGGGTGCTCAGGAAGCGCCGATTCCACGGAATTCTCGGAGTTTTTTTTGGGATTCTTGGAGCCTTTGGGACCCCCAATTTCTGGGATATTCTGACCCCTAAAAATCCCAAAATTTTGGGATATTCTGAGCCTTTGGGGACCCTAAAAATCCCGAATTTCTGGGATTCTCCAAGATTTCAGGGACCGCCAGGGATCCCAAATTTCTGGGACATTCAGAGAATTTGGGGACCCAAAATTCCCAAATTTCTGAGGTTCTTTGAGCTTTTGGGGTCCCCAATTTCTGGGATATTCTGAGCCCTAAAAATCCCAAAATTTTGGGAAATTCTGAGCCTTTGGGGACCCTAAAAATCCCAAATTTCTGGGATTCTCCAGGATTCCAGGGACCCCCAAGGATCCCAAATTTCTGGGACATTCAGAGAATTTTGGGACCCAAAAATTCCCAAATTTCTGGGATTCTTTGAGCCTTTGGGATCCCAAATTTCTGGGACATTCCGACCCCTAAAAATCCCAAAATTTTGGGAAATTCTGAGCCCACAGGAAGCCCCAGGAATCCCAAAATTTCAGGGATTCTTTGAACCTTTGGAGCCCCAATTTCTGGGACATTCTGACCCCTAAAAATCCCAAAATTTTGGGATATTCTGAAA
>NW_026948662.1:0-69242 GCF_035770615.1 Melospiza melodia melodia
TCCTCAATCCCCGGAGCCCCCTCCCCAATTCCCGTTCCCCTCCCCGGAGCCCCCTCCCCAATTTTACCCCTCCCCCCTTCCCCAATTCCCACCCCCCTCCCCCACAACTTCCCGAGCCCCCTCCCCAATTCCCGACTCCCCCCCGGTCGTCCCCCAGTTCCCGGAGCCCCCTCCCCAATTTTACCCCCTCTCCCCGGTTCCCCTTCCCCAATTCCCGCCCTTCTCCCGGTTCCGGAGCCCCCTCCCCAATTCCCGTCCCCCCCCCTCCTCCGGTCCCCCCCGGTTCCCGGAGCCCCCCCGCACTCACCGAGCCCCCCGAGCAGCAGCAGCAGCCGCAGCCCCGCCCCGGGCTGTCCCCCGTGGTGCTCCCGGTGCCCCCGGGGCCGCTCCCGGTGCCGGCCCCGCTCCGCTCCCGCCATGGCGCCGCCGCCGCCGCCCCGCTCCAGGTGCGCCCGCCCCGCCAAGCCCCGCCCCCGACACACCCAGGCCACGCCCACCCCGCCAGGTGCCGCGTTGACCACGCCCACCCCGCGGTCTCATTGGTCGTGCCGCGTGTCGGGTCAAAGCGGCGCGCGCTGATTGGTTGAGGAGGTGCCGCCCGCGTGGGTTGATTGGTTAAAAGGGGAGGGCGGGGAGCGGCGGCCAATGGGAGAGCGCGCTGGGAACTTCTGGCCAATGGGAGAGCGCGGGGGGCGGGGCTTGGTGTTGTCATGGCGACCGGGCGGCTTCGGCCGCTGGGGGGCGCTGAGGGGACGGGAGGGGCTCCCAGTTCGGACCAGTTGGGACCAGTGACACCCCAATGGCCCTGCCCAGTGACCTCCAGGAACCACCCAGGGCTCCCAGTTTGGACCAGTTTGGACAACCCAGTTGGGACCAGCGACCCCCAGTGACCCCCCCAGAGCTCCAGTACAGACCAGTTGGGACCAGTGACCACCAGTGACCCCCCCAGGGCTCCCAGTTTGGACCAGTGACCTCCAGTGACCCCCAGTGACCACCACTGATGCCCCCCCAGTAGAAACCAGTGACCCCCAGTGACCTCCAGTGACTCCCCAGTTACTGCCCAGGGCTCCCAGTCCGGACCAGTTTGGACGACCCAGTTGGGACCAGTGACCACCCAGTGACCTCCAGTGCTCCCAGTTTGGACCAGTTTGGATGACGCAGTCTGGACCACTCCCAGTTTGGACCAGCGACCTCGAGTGACTCCCCCAGTATAAACCAGTGACCCCCATGGTCAACCCCAGTGACCTCCAGTAACCACCCAGGGCTCCCAGTTTGGACCAGTTTGGACCAGTGACCCCCAGCGACTGCCAGGGGTCCCAGTTCAGACCAGTGACCACCAGTGACCCCCAGTTTGGACCAGTCACCCCCCAGTGACCCCTCTGTGACTCCCCCAGTACAAACCAGTGACCCCAAGTTCAGACCAGTGACTTCCCAGCGCCCTCCCCCAGTAATCACCCAGTGCTCCCAGTTTGGACCAGTTTGGACAATCCAGTTTGGACCACTCCCAGTTTAGACCAGTGACCCCGACCAGTGACCCCCCAGTTCAGACCCTTAGGGAGCTTCAGACAATTTTGGGGGTCCCTTATGGGGTTTCAGGGCACTTTTGGGGTCCCTTTGGGATTTGGGGTCTCTTGGTGAGTTTTAGGGGATTTAGGGGATTTTTGGGAAATCCCTTTGGGGTTTTCAGGGGGATTTTGGGGTCCCTTTGGCGATTTTAGTGCAGTTTTGGGGTCCCTTGGGGGGTCCCTTTGGTGATTTTAGGGGGATTTTGGATCCCTTTGGGGTTTTTAGGGGATTTTGTGGGGTTTGGGGTGATTTTGGGGTCCCTTTTGGTGTTTTGGGGTCCCTTTAGGTTGGGGATGGGCTCTGGGAAGAACCTTAAAGGACCCTACAAAAAAACAAATCCCGTTTTTATTTCTTTTTTTTTTTTTTTTCTTTGTTTTTTTTTTTTTTTTGTTATTTTTTTGTTTTTTTAGCCTGGATTTTTTTTTTTTTTTTCCTTTTTGGGCTTTTTTTTTTTCGTTGTTTTTTTTTTTTGCAATTCCGACAGAATTTAAAAAAAAAAAAAAATCCCAAAACCCCGCGGGAGGGGGAGGGGCAAAAAGGGGAGGGGGGAGGGGCAAAAAGGGGGGTGGGGGAGGGGGCGTGAGGGTCCCAACCCCCCCCCAAAATCCCCTCCCCCCCCCAAACCCCAAAACCCCTCCGAGGTGGGGGAGGGGCGACCCAAATCCATTTTGGGGGGGGGGAGAGGCCCCAAATTTTAGGGTGGGGGTGGGGGAGGGGTCCTAAAATTGTGGGGGGGGGGGAGGGGAGGGCCCGCCGGGCCCAGAGCGTGGGGGGCGAAATTTTGGGGTGCGGGGGCGAAATTTGGGGTTTTTTGGGGGTTTTTTTTGGGAGAATTTTGGGGAATTTGGGGGAGGGGGTGACATGATTGGGGGGGAGGGCAGAACCGAGCGCGGGGGGAGGGCTGCGCGGGTGGGGGAGGGGTTTTTTTGGGGGGGGGGGAGGTCCCGAGGGGTTTTTGGGGTGCGGGAATGGGAGGGTGGGTGGATTTTTGGGGTGAGTTTCGGGGTTTTTGGGGGGTCAGTGGGTGTCGTTTTTGATGACGATCTCCAGCCCGTGTTGGCGCAGCTGCGCCCTCAGCAGCAGGTTCTTGTTCTTCAGCTCCTCCACCTGCGTTTAGGGGGGGTCAGACACCCCAAAATAACCCCAAAATATTGCCCTGCACCCCAAAATATCACCCTGAATCCCGAAATACCCCCCAGTGCTCCCAGTAACCCCCAGTGCTCCCAGTAACCCCCAGCATCCCAAACCCGCTACAGCGGCAGGTTCTTGTTCTTCAGCTCCTCCACCTGCGTTTGGGGACCCCAAAACATCCCCCAGTGACCCCAAAATGTCACCCTGCACCCCAAAATATCACCCTGAACCCTAAAACATCCCCCAGTGCACTCCCAGTAACCCCCAGTGCTCCCAGTGCTCCCAGTAACCCAAAGCAGCAGGTTCTTGTTCTTCAGCTCCTCCACCTGCATTTAGTGGGGTCAGACACCCCAAAACAACCCCAAAATATCGCCCTGCACCCCAAAATATCACCCTGAATCCCGAAATATCCCCCAGTGCACTCCCAGTGCTCCCAGTAACCCCCAGTGCTCCCAGTAACCCCCAGCATCCCAAACCCGCCACAGCGGCAGGTTCTTGTTCTTCAGCTCCTCCACCTGCGTTTGGGGACCCGAAAACATCTCCCAGTGACCCCAAAATATCACCCTGCACCCCAAAACATCACCCTGAACCCTAAAATATCCCCCAGTGCATTCCCAGTGCTCCCAGTAACCCCCAGTGCTCCCAGTAACCCAAAGCAGCAGGTTCTTGTTCTTCAGCTCCTCCACCTGCATTTAGGGAGGGTCAGACACCCCCAAAAAACCCCAAAATATCGTCCTGCACCCCAAAACATCCTCCAGGAGCCTAAAATATCCCTCTGGATGCCAAAATATCCCCCAGTGCATTCCCAGTCCCTCCCAGTACTCCCAGTCTGACCTGCTGGCGCAGCACCTCGTTGTCCATCTGCAGCTGCTCCAGGCCCAACCCATCGATCCCATTTATCTCAATCCCATCCCAGTGACCCCAATCCCATTCCCAGTGTTCCCAGCCCCATTCCCAGTTTCCCCCAGTCCCTCCCAGTCCCTCCCAGTCCGACCTGCTGGCACAGCACCCCGTTGTCCATCTGCAGCTGCTCCAGCCCTGATCCCATTGATCCCAATCCCATCCCAACGACCCCAGGCCTGGTCCCATTCATCTCAATCCTATTCCCAGTGTTCCCAGCCCCATTCCCAGTTTCCCCCAGTTCCCCCCAGTCTGACCTGCTGCCGCAGCACCTCGCTGTCCATCTGCAGCTGCTCCAGGCCCATCGATCCCAGCCCCATCCCATTGATCCCAATGACCCCAGTCCCACCCCAGCCCTATTCCCAGTGTTCCCAGCCCCATTCCCAGTTTCCCCCAGTGCCTCCCAGTCTGACCTGCTGGCGCAGCACCTCGCTGTCCATCTGCAGCTGCTCCAGGCCCATCGATCCCAATCCCAATTGATCCCAGCCCCATTACCATGACTCCAATCCCATTCCAGCCCTATTCCCAGTGTTCCCAGCCCCATTCCCAGTTCTCCCCAGTTCCCCCCAGTGCCTCCCAGTCTGATCTGCTGCCGCAGCACCTCGCTGTCCATCTGCAGCTGCTCCAGGCCCATCAATCCCAGCCCCATCCCATTGATCCCAGTGACCCCAATCCCATCCCAGTGACCCCAATCCCATTCCCAGTCTATCCCAGTCCATCCCAATGCCACTCCCAGTGCTCCCAGTCTGATCTGCTGCCGCAGCACCCCGTTGTCCATCTGCAGCTGCTCCAGGCCCATCAATCCCAGCCCCATCCCATTGATCCCAGTGACCCCAATCCCATCCCAGTGACCCCAATCCCATTCCCAGTCTATCCCAGTCCATCCCAATGCCACTCCCAGTGCTCCCAGTCTGATCTGCTGCCGCAGCACCCCGTTGTCCATCTGCAGCTGCTCCAGGCCCATCAATCCCAGCCCCATCCCATTGATCCCAATGACCCCAGTCCCACCCCAGCCCTATTCCCAGTGTTCCCAGCCCCATTCCCAGTTCCCCCCAGTGCTCCCAGTCTGACCTGCTGGCGCAGCACCTCGTTGTCCATCTGCAGCTGGTCCAGGCCCTGCAGCTCCTCGCTCAGCCGCAGGTTGCTCTGCCGCAGCTCCTGGATGTAGTCGCAGGCCTTGGACAGGATCCCGCCCTTGCTCTGTGGGGTTCGGGGTCACTGCTGGCACCCCAGTGACCCCAAAACGCCCCAAACCATCCCAAAAAAACCCCAAAAAACCCCAAACGACCCCCAAAGCATGGACCTGTCCGGATTTGGTGTTCTCCATGGAGCAGTCGGGGATGATCTTGGACAGCTGCACGATCCAGTTGTTGATCTTGTCCCGGCGCCGGCGCTCCACTGAAATGGGAATTCCCAGTGGGGTTGGGATTGGGAATGGGGGAATTGGGGACGGGGAACGGGAATGGGAACGGGGATTCCCAGTGGGATTGGGAATGGGGGAATTGGGGACGGGGACTGGGAACAGGAATGGGGACAGGGATTCCCAGTGGGACTGGGATTGGGAATGGGGATTGGAATGGGGATTGGGAACGGGGATTCCCAGTGGGATTGGGATTGGGAATGGGGGAATTGGGAATGGGGGAATTGGGAATGGGGGAATTGGGAACGGGGACTGGGAACAGGAATGGGAACGGGGATTCCCAGTGGGATTGGGATTGGGAACGAATGGGAACGGGGATTCCCAGTGGGATTGGGAACAGGGACGGGATTCCCAGTGGGATTGGAGGAATTGGGGACAGGGATTAGGGATTGGGGAATGGGGATTGGGGAATGGGGACTTGGGAATGGGGATTGGGAACAGGAATGGGAACGGGGATTCCCAGTGGGATTGGGAACAGGGACGGGATTCCCAGTGGGAATGGGATTGGGAATGGGGAATGGGGATTGGGAGTGGGGAATGGGAACGGAAATGGGAACGGGGATTCCCAGTGGGATTGGGATTCGGAATGGGGGAATTGGGATTGCCAGTGGGACTGGGAACAGGGACGGGATTCCCAGTGGGAATGGGATTGGGGGAATTGGGAATGGGGATTGGGAATGGGGATTGGGGAATGGGGACTTGGGAATAGGGATTGGGAACGGGAATGGGAACAGGGATTCCCAGTGGGATTGGGATTGGGGGAATTGGGGACAGGGATTAGGGATTGGGGAATGGGGATTGGGAATGGGGATTGGGAGTGGGGATTGGGAACAGGAATGGGAACAGGGATTCCCAGTGGGATTGGGAACAGGGACGGGATTCCCAGTGGGAATGGGATTGGGAAATGGGGGAATTGGGAATGGGGATTCCCAACAGGACAGGGAATGGGGAATGGAATCGGGAATGGGGGAATTGGGAATGGGGATAGGGAATGGGAATTCCCAGTTGGGGATTGGGATTGGGGGAATTGGGAATAAGGATTCCCAATGGGGAATGGGATTGGGATTGGGAATGGGAACAAGGATTCCCAACGGGATTGGGATTGGGACTGGGGACAGGGAATGGGGAAATAGGAACAGGATTCCCAGTGGGAACGGGATTGGGAACAGGGAATAGGAATGGGATTTCCAATGGGAATGGGATTGGGAACAAGGATTCCCAATGGGATTGGGAGAGTTGGGAACGGGGGAATTGGGAGTGGGGATTAGGAACAGGAATTCCCAATTGGGAACGGGGATTCCCAGGTGGAACGGGATTGGGAACGGGAAACGGGAACGGAGATTCCCAACGGGAATGGGATTGGGAATGGGAAACGGGAATGGGATTGGGAACGGGGATTTCCAATGGGAATGGGACTGGGGATGGGGAATTCCCAGTGGGAACGGGGCACTGGGGACTGGGGTGTCCCTTTGGGATCGGGGTCCCCTGTCCCGGTACCTTCGTTGTGCTGTGCCCGGCGCTTCTCGTCCCGCGTGGCTCGGGGAGCCTCCGACTTCCTGGGGAGGGGCACAGGTGGGCACAGGTGTGGCACAGGTACGCCCAGCTGTGTCTGGGTATAACCCAGCTGTGCCCCAGGTGTGTCCAGCTGTGCCCCAGGTGTGTCCAGCTGTGCCCCAGGTGTACCAAGGTGTGTCCAGGTGTACCTGGGTGTGCCCCAGGTGTGTTTGGGTGTGTCCCAGGTGTATCTGAGTGCGTCCCAGGTGTATCTGAGTGTGCCCCAGGTATGTCTGAGCGTGTCCCAGGTGTGTCTGAGCGTGCCCCAGGTGTGTCTGGGAGTGCCCCAGGTGTATCTGGGTGTGTCCCAGGTGTATCTGGGAGTGTCCCAGGTGCCCCAGGTGTGCCCAGGTACTCACGGGGAGTAGGGGTGTGCGCGGGGGGCGATGGAGCGCTGGGCCCCCCCCGGGAGCACCTCCTGTGGTGACATCATCACGAAAAACTGCCCTGGAGCCCAGAGCCACAGGTGAGAGACCAAAACCCCACAGGTGAGACCCAAAACCCCACAGCTGAGAGCCCAATTCCATGGGTGAGAGCCCAATCAGACAGGTGAGATCAAACCCCACAGGTGAGACCCAAAAACCCACAGGTGAGGCCCAACCCTACAGGTGAGACCTAAACCCACAGGTGAGAGGCCAAATACATCCACCCAGATGAGTCCCAACCCAATCCAGGTGCCCCAAACCCAACCCAGATGACCCCAAACCCATCCAGGTGCCCCCAAGCCCATCCAGGTGAGTCCCAACCCAACCCAGATGACCCCAAACCCATCCAGGTGAGTCCCAACCCAGATGACCCCAAACCCATCCAGGTGCCCCCAAACCCATCCAGGTGAGTCCCAACCCAACCCAGATGACCCCAAACCCATCCAGGTGAGTCCCAACCCAGATGACCCCAAACCCATCCAGGTGAGTCCCAACCCAACCCAGATGACCCCAAACCCATCCAGGTGCCCCCAAACCCATCCAGGTGAGTCCCAACCCAACCCAGATGACCCCAAACCCATCCAGGTGCCCCCAAACCCATCCAGGTGAGCCCCATTTCAGCTCAGGTGAGCTCCACGGTGTCCGGGCTCCCACCTGTGGGCGTGGGCTGCCCCAGCAGCGCCTCGGAGCTCTGCGTGGTCACCACGGCGGTGGCGGCGGGTGGCGGCGGTGGCGGCGGCGCCGTCGGCCACACCTGCCGCGGGGAAGTAGGTGTAGTGCGTCTCGCTGGGAGCCGCCTCCGAGTCCACCTGCTCCTCGCTCGTGAACGCGCCCTGGATCACCGCCTGCCGGGGACGGGGGGGACACGGGTGAGGGACAGGTGGGACAGGTGAGATGGGGACAGGTGAGATGGGGACAGGGGGGACACAGGTGAGGGACAGGTGAGATTGGACAGGTGAGGGAAACAGGTGTGACACAGGTGAGGGACAGGTGAGATTGGACAGGTGAGATGGGGACAGGTGTGACACAGGTGAGGGACAAGTGAGATTGGACAGGTGAGATGGGGACAGGTGAGGGACACGGGGGAGGGATACAGGTGTGACACAGGTGAGGGACATGGAGGGGAAAGGAGAGGGACAGGTGAGATGGGACAGGTGGGACAAGGGAGAGACACAGGTGAGTGATACAGGTGGGACAGGTGTGGGACAGGTGAGATAAGGGGGACACAGGTGAGGGACACAGGTGGGACAGGTGAGGGACAGGTGAGGGACAGGGGGAACAGGGACACAGGTGGGACAGGTGAGGGACAAGGGAGGGACAGGAGAGTGACATAGGTGGGGGACAAGTATGAGACAGGTGAGGGACAGGGGAAGGATGGGGGGGACAGGTGAGAGATACAGGTGTGACACAGGTGGGACAGGTGAGAGACAGATGTGGGACAGGTGACACAGTTGAAGGACACAGGTGGGACAGGTATGGGATAGGTAGGACAGGTGAGACAGGTGAGGGGTAGTTGAGATAGGTGAGGGACAGGTGAGGGACACAGGTGAGGGACACAGGTGGGACAGGTGAGGGACAGGGGGACAGGTGAGACATGGGGAACTCAGGTGAGGGAGGTGGGACACCAGTGGGACAGGTGTGGGACAGGTAGGACAGGTGGGATAGGTGGGGAGACAGGTGAGGGGCTCAGGTGGGACAGAGGGGGGACACAGGTGAGAGACAGGGGGACAGGTGAGGGACACAGGTGGGACACAGCTGATGGACAAGACACAGGTGTCACCCTGCCCCATGGCACACCTGGGTCACCACCTGGGTGGGGCACAGGTGAGGCCCAGGGCATGGCAGAGGGTGTGGCAGTGGGCGTGGCCAGGCGACGCACCTGTCACAGACTGGGCAGGGCACAGGTGTCATAGAGGGGTGTGGCAGTGGGCGTGGCACAACAACACACTTGGGCTGTGGACTGGGCGGGGCACAGGTGGGGCGGGGACAGTGGGTGTGGCAGTGGGCGTGGCCAGGTGACGCACCTGTGTCATGGACTGTGTGGCCGGGTAGCCGCTGATGGCGCTGGTGCCCTCGGTCTGCGCGTCCAGCTGCCCGTCAGCCACCTGGATCACCCGGTACATCACCTGGGGACAGGTGGGACATACACAGGTGTGACACAGAGACCCCCAGTGTCACCACCTGGATCACCCGGTACATCACCTGGGGACAGGTGGGACATACACAGGTGTGACACAGAGACCCCCAGTGTCACCCAGTGTCACCACCTGGATCACTGGCACAGGTGGGACATACACAGGTGTGACACAGAGACCCCCAGTGTCACCCAGTGTCACCACCTGGATCACTGGCACAGGTGGGACATACACAGGTGTGACACAGAGACCCCTAGAGCCACCCAGTGTCACCACCTGGATCACCTGGCACAGGTGGGACATCACACAGGTGTGACACAGAGACCCCCAGTGTCACCCCACAGCATCCTCCAGGTGGGCCACACCTGCTCTTAGTGTGCAACCAAAGCCCCCACAATGACCTGGTACCACCCCAGCTGCCCCCCAGGTGTGCCCAGGTGTATCCCAGGTGTACCCAGGTGTACTCAGGTGTATCCCAGGTGTGCCCAGGTGTACCCAGGTATACTCCAGGTATATCCCAGGTGTGCCCAGGTGTCCCCCAGGTGTGCCCAGTGTGTGCCCAGGTATACTCCAGGTATATCCCAGATGTGCCCAGGTGTATCCCAGGTGTGCCCAGGTGTGCCCAGGTATACTCCAGGTATATCCCAGGTGTGCCCAGGTGTATCCCAGGTGTGCCCAGGTGTACCCAGGTATACTCCAGGTATATCCCAGGTGTGCCCAGGTGTCCCCCAGGTGTGCCCAGGTGTGCCCAGGTATACTCCAGGTATATCCCAGATGTGCCCAGGTGTGCCCAGGTGTAACCCAGGTGTGCCCAGGTGTATCCCAGGTGTAACCCAGGTGTGCCCAGGTATACTCCAGGTATATCCCAGGTGTGCCCAGGTGCATCCCAGGTGTGCCCAGGTGTAGCCCAGGTGTGCCCAGGTATACTCCAGGTATATCCCAGGTGTGCCCAGGTGTATCCCAGGTGTGCCCAGGAGTATCCCAGGTGCCCCCAGGTGTACCCAGGTATATCCCAGGTGTGCCCAGGTGCCCTCTAGGTGTACTCCAGGTGTGCCAGCGCGTACCTGCGTGCCGCCGCCCTCGGTCCTGAACACATACTTGACGCCGGGGTCGGGGAAGGTGGCGGCCGATTGGATGCTGGCGATGGCCACGCTCGTGGGGTCCTCGCCCGTGGCCACCGAGCCTGGGGGGACACCACAGTGGGGGGGGGAGGGGGACCCCCCAAATTGGGGAGGGGAACCTCAAACTGGGGGGCACCCAAACTGGGGAGGGGGACACGGCATTGGGGGGGCACCCCAAGTTAGGGAGGGGGCACCCCAAACTGGGGGGACATACCATAAATTGGGGAGGGGGTACCCTAAACTGGGGAGGGAACCCCAAAGTGGGGGGGGGTTGGGAGCCCCAAACTGGGGAGGGGGTATCCTAACTGGGAGGGCACCCAAATTGGGGAGGGAGTACCCTAAACTGAGGAGGGGATACCCTAAACTGAGGAGGGGAAATCCAAACTGGGGAGGGGCACCCCAAATTGAGAGGACACAAGGGACTGGGAGGACACCACAAACTGGGGAAGGGGCACCCCAAATTGGGGAGTGGGGGACACAGGATTGGGGAGGATACACCCCAAACTGGGAAAGGGCACCCCAAAGTGAGGGGGCATTGGGAAGGACACAAAACCTCCCCAAAACCTTCCCAAATTCCCCCCAAAACCTCCCCAGTTCTCCCTAAAGACCCCAAAACCTCCCCAGATCACCCCAAAGACCCCAAAACCTCCCCAAACCCCCCCAAACCCCAATTTCGGGGTCCCCCCTCACCTTCCTGGATCTGCACCGTCCCCTCCTCGGTCTCGGCTGCTTTTTGCTGCCTGGGGGCAGGGGGGGAACAAAACAGTGAGGGGGGGTCCCTGAGCCCCCCAAAATCCCAAATCTGGGACATCCCCAAATCCCCCACCCCTCGTGTGTCCCATCCAGGGGGCAGTTTTGGGGGTCTTGGGACTTTCTGGGGTTACAGATCAGGTTTGGGGGTGGTCTTGAGCCAGTTTTGGGGGTCCTGGGGGAGTTTTGGGGTCCTGGGTCAGATTTAGGGGGTCCTGGGGCCATTTTGGAGTCCCAGAGCAGGTTTGGGGGTCCCAGAGCAGGTTTTTAGGGTCTCATGGCAGGTTTTGGGGTCCCAGAGCAGGTTTTTGGGGTCCCAGAGCAGGTTTTTGGGGTCCCAGAGCAGGTTTTTGGGGTCTCATGGCAGATTTTGGGGTCCCACTCACCCCTTCATGGCTCAGCTCCCTCGGGCATCAGCGGGGCGGGAGCGGAGCAGCCTCACGGCCTTCAGAGCCCTGCGGGGACAGCGGGGTCAGGGACAGGGACACGGGGACATGGGGACAGCAGGGACAGTGGGGTCAGGAACATGGGGACGTGGGGACAGCAGGGACACAGGGACAGTGGGGTCAGTGACACGGGGACATGGGGACAGAGGGGTCAGGGACACGGGGATATAAGGACGTGGGGACAGCAGGGTCAGGGACATGGGGACATGGGGACAGAGGGGTCAGGGACACGGGGATATAAGGACGTGGGGACAGAGGGGTCAGGGACAGGGGGACAGAGTTACACTGCAGTCAGGGACATGGGGATATGGGGACTCGGGGACACAGGGACATGGGGACAGCGGGGTCAGGGACACAGGGACAGCGGGATCAGGAACAGGGAGACGCAGGGACATGGGGACAGCAGGGACAGAGGGGTCAGGAACATGGGGACGTGGGGACAGCAGGGACACAGGGACAGTGGGGTCAGGGACACGGGGACAGGGAGATAGGAGGACATGGGGACAGCAGGGATGTGGGGACACAGGGACAGCGGAGACAGGGACACGGGGACAGCAGGACACACAGACATTGGGGTATGGGGACACAGGGATACAGAGACACTCAGATATAGGGACACTGGGGACAGGGACATCAGGACAGAGGGACACTAGGGTCAGGGACATCGGGACAGAGGGACACTGGGGTCAGGGACAAGGGGACACAGGGATCTGGGGGTACAGGGACACCAGGACACAGGGACACTGGGATAAAGCCACACAAGGGGACAGGGACACGGGGATATGGGGACAGGGATGTGGGGACACAGGGACACACAGACACAGGGATGGGGACAGGGACACGGGGACAGGGCAAGGACAGGGACAGGGGTGTGGACAGGACACGGGCACAGGAATACAAGGATGGGGACAGGGACATGGGCACGGGGACAGGGATGGGGACAGAGACACGAGGACAGGGACACGGGGACAAGGGGGGTCAGGGATGGGGACAGGGATGAGGATACAGGTTGATGGACAGGGACATGGGGACAGGGACAAGGGACACAGAGGGATCAGGGACTGGGGGGTCCGAGGCAGGACAGGGACGCGGGGATGGGGACAGGGACACAGGGACAGGGACACAGGGATGGGGACAGGGACATGGGGATAGCGACACAGAGGGGTCAGGGACAGAACAGGGACACAGGGTGGGGACAGGGACATGGGGATGGGGACAGGGATGGGGACAGGGACATGGGGATGGGGACAGGGACACAGGGATGGGGACAGGGACACAGAGGGGTCAGGGACAGAACAGGGACACAGGGTGGGGACAGGGACACAGGGATGGGGACACAGCAGGGACATGGGGTCGCAGGGGGTCAGGGATGGGGACAGGAACTGGGACATGGAGACAGGACCAGGATGGGGACATGGATGGGACACTGGGATGGGACACCAGGATGGGACACCAGGATGGGACACTGGGACAGGACACTGGGACAGGACACTGGCCACCATGACCAGACACTGGCCACCACCACGGGACAGTGGCCACCACAGTGGGACACTGGCCACTGTGACCTGACACCAACGGGACCTGGCCACCACCATGGGACAGTGACCACAGCCACCAGTGTGGGCCACCACAACTGAGCAGGGGCCACCACCTGTGACCACAGCCACACCTCCAGGTGTCCCCTCAGTGCCCCCTTCTCCCTCAGGCGACAACATGTCCCCAAAGCCACACAGCGTGTCCCCAAAGCCACACAGTGTGTCCCCAAAACAGACAGCCTGTCCCCAAAGCCACCAGCTCACCCAGGGTGGCACTTTGGGGTCACCCCCAGGCGGCCGTAACCTCCCCCTGGGTGTCCCCAGTGTCACCCCGATCGGTGGCAGTGCACCACGGCTACCCCAGTGTCACACCGGGGGAGGAGGGGCTGTCCCTTGTCACCCCCCACCCGGGATGGGGAAATGGGGGGGACACCAGGAGGTGACAATTTGGGGGTCACTGAGGGAGGAGGATGGGGACAGATGGGGGACAGGGATGAGGGGGGTGACAGTGACACACCCAGAGGGACAAGGACCGGGGGGGGGGGGACGGACATGAAGGGGGGTGACAGTGACGGGGGGGGGGACACAAAGGGGGAGGTGACAAAACCGGAGGGGGGTGACAGTGACAGAGATGGGGGGGCAGGAAGGGGGTGACAAAGTGGGGACACACAGAGGGGGGTGACACGGGGGGGAGGTGACAGTGACAGAGTGGGGACACACAAAGCGGGGGTGACACGGAGGGGGGGTGACACGGAGGGAGGGGTGACAGCGACATAACGGGGACACACACACGGCGAGGGGGGGACGACAGAGGGGGGGAGGCGACACAAAAAGGGTGACAAAGTGGGGGGGGGGTCCACAACGACGGCGCCACTGCCACAGCGGGGGGTGGGGACGGGCCACACGAAACGGTGACAAAGTGGGGGGGGGGTGGGGGGGGGTGGCGACGCGCACGGCGGTGACACCGACACACGGGGGGGGTGGTGACCGAGCGGGGGGAGGGGGACAGCACCGGGGGGGTGACAGTGACACCCCGCCGCGCGCGCCTCGGGGGGGGTCACCCCCGCCGCCCCCCCCCCCGCCCCTCCCCGCGGGCCCGGCGGGCGCGGCCGCTCCCCCCCCGCCTCGGGGGCGGTGCCGGGGCCGCGGTGCCGCCGTTACCGGCGGGGTTCGCCCCCCGGGGCCGCCCGGGCCCCCCCCGGTACCTCTCGGCCTCGGGCCCTGCGCGCCTTCGGCCCCTTGTCTCGCCATGGGCCCCGCACATGCGCACGGCGCCGCCGCGCCGCCATCTTGGGCGCGGGCGGAAGTTCCCCCATCACGCGGCCCCGGCCCAGCTTCGCGCCGCCATCTTGGGCCGGGGCGCCGCGCCGGCAACGCCGCGCCGCCATCTTGGCGCCGGGCAGGGCCGCCCTCACGGCCGGGCGCCATCTTAGCGCGCGCCGCTGCGGGCGGCGCCATCTTAGACGGCGAAGGCGCGCGGCGCTTCCGCCGCCCAGCCGCCATCTTGGGTGAGGGCGGCGCCATGTTGGAAGAGGGCGGAGATGGGTGAGGGCCGTGATGGTGGTGTGGGGACAGAACCGGGCGCTGCTGAGGGTGAGGGATGCCCGCCCCACCCGTCGGTACCGGAGGGGTTTGGGGCATGAGCCCGGAGATCCCGGGCTGCCCCCGTGGTGAGGCCGCTGCGGGCGCGGCCATGTTGAGGCAAAGATGGCGGCGGTGTAAACAAAGGCCGGGGTTTGTGGCCGGCCTGGTGTGGCCTCAGCGTCACCTCGGAGTCCCCCTGTCCCCGTGGGCCTCTGTCCTCTTGTTCCTGCGTGTCTGTGTGTCCAGCTGCCCACACACATTCTGTCCCCGTGTCCCCAAATGTCCCCATGTCCCCATATCCTAATGTCCCCAAATGACCTCATGTCCCAATGTCCCCACGTTTCCCTGTCCCAATGTCCCCAAATGTCCCCATGCCCCCTTATCCCAGAGTCCCTACTTCTCCCTGTCCCAATGTCCCCATTTTTCCCTGTCCCAATGTCCCCATTTTTCCCTGTCCCAATGTCCTCAAATGTCCCCAATGTCCCCGATATTTCTAAATTTAAAAAGAAAAAAGTTTTAAAAATTGAAAAAAAAAATTTAAAGAAATAAAATAATAAAAATTAATTTAAAATAAATTTTAAAATAAAAATAAAAAAAGTAAAATTCAATATGACATTTAAAATTTAAAATATAAAATGAAATGTAAAATAAAAATTAAAATAAAATAAAATAAAATAAAATAAAATAAAATAAAATAAAATAAAATAAAATAAAATAAAATAAAATAAAATAAAATTCAAATAAAATTAAATCTATAAATAAACACCAACAACCCACCAGCATCTCTGACGCCGGAATTCCCACCTTGGTATTTTTATTATTCTCATTTAATTATCATTTAATTCTCATTTCATCATCATTTATTTGCACTCTGCTCTGGGGGGGCCCTGCCCACGCTCAGCGCTCGCCCCCCCCCAGGGCTGCCAGGGGGTCCCGGGGGGATTTGGGGGGGTCTCAGGGCTATTTGGGGGGGTCCCCGGGGGAAATTTTGGGGTTCCCAGGGGGATTTGGGAGGGTCCCAGGAGGGCCTGGGCAAAGTGGGGTTTGGGGGGCACCACGGGCACGGCCCGGGCCAGCATCACCCGCGCCCCCAAAATGGGGAGGGGGCGGCGGGAGCTGCGCAGGGGGTCCGGGAGCGGCCCCAGAGATTTGGGGCGCCCGTCCCGGCTCGGATCTGGGGGTCCCGGGGGGTCCTGGGATTTGGGGGGCTCAGCCAGGAGCGGCCCCAGAGATTTGGGGCGCCTGTCCTGGATCGGATTTGGGGGTACCGGGGTGTCCCAGGATTTGGGGGGCTGGGTCAGGATCGGCTCCAGGGGTCTGGGGGTGTCCCAGGATTTGGGGGGCTCGGTCAGGATCGGCTCCAGGGGTCTGGGGGTGTCCCAGGATTTGGGGGGCTGGGTCAGGATCGGCTCCAGGGGTTTCGGGGTGTCCCAGGATTTGGGGGGCTCGGCCACGATCTGCTCCAGAGATTTGGGGCACCCGTCCCAGATCAGATTTGGGGGTCCATGGGGGTCCCAGGATTGGGGGGCACCCCCCTGGGTCACATTCAGGGCTCTGGGGGGCTCACCCCGCATCGGCTCCAGGGATTTGGGGGTGTCCCAGGATTTGGGGGGCTCACCCCAGATGGGCTCCAGGGGTCTGGGGCGCTCTGAGAACCTGGGGGGCTCATCCTGGATCAGCTCCAGGGGTTTGGGGGGCTCATCCTGGATCAATTTTGGGGCTCTCAGGGACCCATCCTGGATCAGCTCCAAGGGCCTGGGGGTCCCCAGGATTTTGGGGGGCTCCTCCTGGGTCAGCTCCAGGTTTTTGGGGGCCAGGTCAGGGGGAGAGGAGGAGGTCAGGGTGGTCCCGAGGGTGACACCGGCCCCATCTGGGACCCCCCCAGGAACAGCCCCCAGGGTTGGGGGCTCGGGGGGCTCTTGGGGGGGCTGGGCTGGAGGAGACCCCCCAAAATCCCGGGGATCCCCCTCCCCTGGGATGAGGGGCTGGGATCCAGCTCCATCCGCCTCCCCATTCCCAGCGGGACCCCCGAGCCCCCCTCCCTCACCCCACACCCCCATCCTGGGGCTGGGGTCTCCCCCTGCAGCCCCCTCCCCATGGGGGTGCTGGGGTGGGTCCCCCACTCCTGGACCATCCTGTTCTGGGGGCGTTTGGGCCAAGATCCCTGGGATTTTGGGGTTCTCTGGGATCTCCAGGACTTTTGGGATCTCTGGGATCCCTGGAATCTCCTGGATCTCCAGGGTCTCCAGAAATTCTGAGATTTTGGGGGTCTTTTGAATCTCTGGGATCTCCAGGACTTTTGGGATTTTTGGGGTCTCTGGGATCTCTTGGTCCTGTGGGATCTCTGGGATCTCCAGGACTTTTTGGGTGTCTGGGATCCCTGGGATCTCCTGGATCTCCAGGGCTTTTGGATTTCTGGGGTCTCCAGGATCTCTTGGTTCTCCAGGATTTTTGTGATTTCTGGGGTCTCTGACATCTCTGGGATCTCTGGGATCTCCAGGACTTTTGGGATCTCTGGGATCTCTCGGTTCTCCAGGATTTTTGTGATTTCTGGGGTCTCTGACATCTCTGGGATCTCTGGGATCTCCAGGACTTCGGGGATCGCTGGGATCTCCAGGATCTTTTGTTTCTCCAGGGCTGTCCCCTGACTCAGGGGTCCCTCGGGGGTCCCCAGGGGGCTGAGCTCGTCGTGGGCGCTCAGGAAGATTTCGTCGGGGTCGGAGTCGGGCTCGGAGGCGCCGGGGGCCAGGAAGAACATGTCCTGCTCCGTGCACTCCTCGATGGACAGGTAACTGTCGGGCTGCTCCGCCCAGCGCTCACCTGGCTGCGGGGTGGGGGGGGACACGGATGGGACCCCCAGGCAGGGGCAGGAAAGGTGGGTGGGTTCACTGTGTCCCCATGTCCATCCCATCCCATCGATCCCATCCCAACCCATCGATCCCATTGATCCATTGACCCTATGCCATTGATCCTATTCCATTGATCCCATTAATCCTATGCCATTGATCCCATTGACCCTATGCCATTGATCCCATTGATCCTGTTGATCCCATCCCATTGATCCCATTGATCCTATTCCATTGATCCCATTAATCCTATTGATCCCATCCCATTGATGCCATCCCATCCCATCGATCCATCCCAACCCATCGATCCCATTGATCCCATTGACCCTATGCCATTGATCCCATTGATCCCACTGATCCCATTGATCCCATCCCATCGATCCCCCAACCCATTGATCCCATTGACCCTATGCCATTGATCCCATCCCATTGATCCCATTGACCCTATGCCATTGATCCCATTAATCCTGTTGATCCCATCCCATTGATCCCATTGATCCTATTCCATTGATCCCATTAATCCCAATTGATCCCATCCATCGATGCCATCCCATCACATTGATCCCATTGATCCCAACCCATCTATTCCATTGATCCCATCCTATTGATCCCATCGGTCCCATTGAACCCATTGATCCCATTGATCCTATGCCATTTATCCCATTGATCCCATTGTTCCTATTGATCCCACCCCATTGATCCCATCGATCTCATCTCATCCCATTGATCCCATTGATCCTATGCCATTGATCATCCCATTGATCACACTGATCCCATTGATCCCATCGATCTCATCTCATCCCATTGATCCCATTGATCTCATCCCTCTGATCCCACCCCAATCCCATCCCATCAATCCAATCCCATGGATCCCATCCTAACCTCATTGATCCCATTGATCCCATCAATCCCATCCCATTGATCCTATCCCAATAATCTCATCCCACCCCATCCTATCCATTTGATCCCATCCCAATCCCACTGATCCCACCCCATCCCCAAATGCCGGGAACGCCACCGGGTGCTCACGTTCATGAACCCGCTCTCCATCCCCTCCTCCACGGCCGGGAACCCGTCCTCAATCCCGGGGGTCCCGTCCTCGATCCCAGGGGTCCCGTCTTCGATCCCGAGGATCCATTCTTCAATCCCGATGGTCCCGTCCTCTATCCCGGGGCTCCGCGGCGCCGCCTCCGTGTCGCCGCCGCCCTCCAGCCACGTCTCGGGGCCGTCCAGGAAGGCGAAGGAGTCGCGGAGCTCCAGGGAGAGCCGGCTCTGCTCCGCCTCTTCTGCGGGAGAGCCGGGAGCGCTCGGTACCGGCAGCCACCCGATCCCGGTGTCCCCCAATCCCGGTGTCACTCTGATCCCGATGTCCCCCTGATCCCAGTGTTCTGCCAATTCTGGTGGCCCTCCGATCCCGGTGTTCCCCGATCCCGGTGTCCCCCAATCTCGCTGTCCCCTCTATCCCGGTGTCCCCATGATCCCGGTGCCCCCTAGTCCCGGTGACGCTTTATCCCGGTGTCCCCATGATCCCACTGTCCCTCGATCCCGGTGTCCCCTCTATCCTGGTGTCCCCCAGTCCCTATGTCCCACCAATCCCAGTGTCCCTCTGATCCCATTGTTCCCCCGATTCCCGGTGTCCCTTTGATCCTGGTGTCCCCCAATCCCAATATGCCCCTGATCCCGGTGCCCCCGGTCCCGATGTCCCTTTGATCCTCGTGTCCCCCAATCCCGGCGTCCCTCCAGTCCCAGTGTCCCCCCAATCCCGGTGTCCCCCCAATCCCGTTGTCCCTCCAGTCCCGATGTCCCTTCTATCCCAGCGTCCCCCCAATCCCGGTGTCCCGCAGTCCCGGTGTCCCCCAGTCCCGGTGTCCCTTCTATCCCAGCGTCCCCCCAATCCCGGTGTCCCCCAGTCCCGGTGTCCCCCCAGTCCCGGTGTCCCCCCAGTCCCGGTGTCCCTCCAGTCCCGATGTCCCTTCTATCCCAGCGTCCCCCCAATCCCGGTGTCCCCAGTCCCGGTGTCCCCCAGTCCCGGTGTCCCCCCCCAGTCCCGGTGTCCCTCCAGTCCCGGTGTCCCCCCCAGTCCCGGTGTCCCTCCAGTCCCGATGTCCCTTCTATCCCGGTGTCCCCCAGTCCCGGTGTCCCCCAGTCCCGGTGTCCCCCAGGGTGTCCCACACCGGGCTCTCACCGGAGCGGGGCCGGGGGTCCCGGGCGGGCTCGGGGGCGCTGCCGGGGCTCTGCTCCCGTTCCAGCGCGGGGCACGGGAGCCCGCGGGTGAGGCGGGACAGGTTGGAGGTGATGTGCGGCGGCACGGTGACCGCGAAGGGGCCCGAGATGTGCAGCCCCGCGCATTTCTCGGCGCGGGAGCGGCCGCCGACCCCCGGCCCGGCCCGGGGGGCTTTGGGGGTGGTGGGCTCCGACTTGGTGCTGCTGCTGCTCTCGGCCGCCGCTTCCAGCGGCTCCTCCAGGCTCTCGTCCAGCTCCGGAGGCGGCTCCGGGGCCGCGGGGGTCGCGTCCGTGCTGTGCTGCCGCTGCGGCCGCAGCTTCACCGACAGCTTCGGCAGCAGCCGCGCCGCCTCCGGGCCTGCGGGGGAGCGCGTCCGGAACGGGGCCGGGGGACCGGGGGCACCGGGGGGACCGGGGGTACCGGGGGGACCGGGGGAGCGGGGGGACCGGGGGAGCGGGGGAGCGGGGGATCTGAGGGGACAGAGCGACAATCCCCAGGGGACAGAGGGACAATCCCCAGGGGACAGAGGGACAATCCCAGGGGACAGAGGGACAATCCCCAGGGACAGAGGGACAATCCCAGAGGACAGAGGACAATCCCAAGGGACAGAGGGACAATCCCAGGGGACAGAGGGACAATCCCCGGGGTCAGTGGGACAATCCCCAGGGACAGAGGGACAGTCCCCAGGGACAGAGGGACAATCCCCAGGGACAGAGGGACAATCCCAGGGGACAGAGGGACAGTTCCTGAGAGGACAGAGGGACAATCCCCAGAGACAGAGGGACAATCCCAGGGGACAGAGGGACAATCCCAGGGACAGAGGACAATCCCCAGGGACAGAGGGACAATCACAGGGGACAGAGGGACAATCCCAGGAACAGAGGCCCCCCTTACCGGACGGTCCGGAGGGGCCGGAGCTGAGCGAGTCCATGCTCTTGGCCGGCCGCAGAGTGACCTTCCCACACTTCTCTGGGAATGGGGCAGGAGAAGGGGATTTGGGGGATTTTGGGGGGATTTTGGGGGGGATTTGGGGATAACCCCCCCCTAGTCCATGGGATCCCCCCGAATTCCCACCTTTCTCCTCAGCCTTCCCCGATTTCCGCTTGGCCTCGTGCCCGGAGCGGCCCAGGTTGAAGATGGATCTCCACTTCTTGGCCTTGAGGGAGCCCTTGCTCCTGTGGGACACCTGGGATACACCTGGGCACACCTGGCACACCTGGGGGCACCTGGGATACATCTGAGGGCACCTGGGATACACCTGGGTACACCTGGGATACAGCTTGGCACACCTGGGCACACCTGGAATACACCTGGGTACACCTGGGATACAGCTTGGCACACCTGGGATATACCTGGGATACACCTGGCACACCTGGGTGCACCTGGGGATAACTGGGGGACACCTGGGCACACCTGAGGGCACCTGGATACACCTGGGCACACCTGGGATACACCTGGGCACACCTGGGGGCACCGGGGATATATCTGAGGGCACCTGGGATACACCTGGGCACACCTGGGATATACCTGGGGTACACCTGGGTACACCTGGGATACAGCTTGGCACACCTGGGCACACCTGGGATACACCTGGGATACACCTGGGCACACCTGGGATGTACCTGGGGGCACCTGGCCACACCTGGGGAGCACCTGGGGATAACTGGGGGACACCTGGACTATATCTGGGCACACCTGAGGGCACCTGGGATACACCTGGGCACACCTGGATATACCTGGATACACCTGGGCGCACCTGGGTGCACCTGGGGATAACTGGGGGACACCTGGGCTACATCTGGGGGCACCTGGGCAGAACCGGCACACCTGGGTACACCTGAGATACACCTGGGCACACCTGGGATACACCTGGGCACATCTGGGATACACTTGGGCACACCTGGGATACACCTGGGCACACCTGGGATACACCTGGGCACATCTGGGGGCACCTGGGCTACACATGGGGGCACCTGAGGGACTTCTGAGCACACCTGGAGGGACCCCTGAACACACCCTGGCACACCCCCCGGGTCACAGTGAGTTGGGTTTGGGGGTCCCTGGGGGTCCCCGGGGTGGGGTGGGGGTGCCACCTGTGCCCAGGTGTGCCCGCTGGCCGTACCTGTGCTCGCTGAGCTCGATGATGGTGTGGTAGGGCCGCATCTGGGGGGGGCCGTCGCCCTGGCTCAGCGCAGCCGGGACGTGCAGGGCGGGCACAGCCCCGGGCAGGAGCAGCGAGCGACGGGCACTGTCCCCACCTGGGACCCCAAAACGGGACAATGTCACCTCGGGGACCTCAAAACGGGACAATGTCACCTCGGGGACACAAAATGGGACCCCAAAACGGGACAGGGTCACCTCAGGGACACAAAGTGGGACCCCAAAATGGGACAGGGTCACCTCAGGGATCCAGAGACCCCAGCCTGGGACCCCAAAACGGGACAATGTCACCTCAGGGACCCCAAAACGGGACAATGTCACCTCAGGGACACAAAATGGGACCCCAAAACGGGACAATGTCACCTCGGGGACACAAAATGGGACCCCAAAATGTGACAGGGTCACCGCAGAGACCCCAACCTGGGATCAGGGAGTGACAGAGGGACAGTCCCCACCTGGGACCCCAAAATGGGACAGGGTCACCTCGGGGACACAAAATGGGACAGGGTCACCTCAGGGATCCAGAGACCCCAGCCTGGGACCCCAAAACGGGACAATGTCACCTCAGGGACACAAAATGGGACCCCAAAATGGGACAGAGTCACCTCGGGGACACAAAATGGAACCCCAAAATGGGACAATGTCACCTCGGGGACACAAAATGGGACAGGGTCACCTCAGGGACACAAAATGGGACAGGGTCACCTCAGGGATCCAGAGACCCCAGCCTGGGACCCCAAAATGGGACAGGGTCACCTCGGGGACCCAAAATGGGACAGGGTCACCTCAGGGACCCTCAGTGTCCTGAGATCTCCAAAATGTGACAGGGTCACTTCAGAGGCCCCAGCCTGGGACCCCAAAATGGGACAGGGTCACCTCAGGGATCTCAAAATGGGACCCCAAAATGTGACAGGGTCACCTCAGAGACCCCAACCTGGGATCAGGGAGTGACAGAGGGACAGTCCCCACCTGGGACCCCAAAATGGGACAATGTCACCTCAGGGACACAAAATGGGACCCCAAAATGGGACAATGTCACCTCAGGGACCCAAAATGGGACAGGGTCACCTCAGGGACCCAACCTGGCATCGGAGAGTGATGGGGGCATTTCCCCCCTGGAGCCTCCCAAAAGTGGGGAGTCAATGTCCCAATGTCCCCTGGGACCCCCAATGTCCCCTTGGGACCCCCACCCAAGGCCAGGGGGGATTATCCCCCTGGAGACCCCAAACTGGTGTCCCCTCAATGTCCCTGTGCTGTCTCCGCAATGTCCCCACAGTGTCCCTGCCGTGTCCCCCTGCTGTCCCCCCAGTGTCCCTCCAGCGTCTCCCCAATGTCCCCGCAGTGTCCCCCCAATATCCCACAGTGTCCCTGCAGTGTCCCCGCAGTGTCCCCACAATGTCCCCCCAATGTCCCCCTGCTGTCTCCGCGCTGTCCCTGCAGTGTCTCCCCAATGTCCCCATAGTGTCCCCCCAGTGTCCCCCCAATATCCCACAGTGTCCCCCAATGTCCCCACAGTGTCCCCCCACTGTTTCCCGATGTGCCCCCAGTGTGCCCCCCAATGTCCCCATGGTGTCCGCACAGTGTCCCCCGATGTTCCCACAGTGTCTCCCCCACTGTCCCCATGGTGTCCCCCCAATGTCTCCCCAATGTCCCCGTGGTGTCCCCGCTGTGTCCCTCCAGTGTCCCCTGGTGCCCCCGCGATGTCCCCACAACGTCCCCCTGATATCCCTGCAGTGTCCCTGCGCTGTCCCCCGTTGTCCCCATGGTGTCCCCATGGTGTCCCCCCGCTGTCCCCCCGCTGTCCCCACGGTGTCCCCGCGGTGTCCCTGCCTGGCAGCGGCGCGTCCCCGAAGAGCTGCTCCACGTGAGTGAGGATGAACTCCACCACGATGGACTGCACGCGCACCTCCATGAACGCCGCCGTGCCGTTGAACCCCGAGGCCTCGATGTCCCTCGAGCTGGGCACAGCGGGGACACCGTGGTCACCAGGGGTGAGGGGACAGCTGGGTCACCATGGGGTCACCAGGGGTGAGGGGACAGTGGGGTCACTGGGGATAAGCGGACAGCGGGGGCAACAGGGTCACCAAGGGGTGAGGGGACAGGAGGGTCACTTCAGAATGAGGGGACAGTGGGGACAGTAGGGGTGAGGGGGCAGCAGGGTCACCTCAGGGTCAGGGGACAGCAGGGGACAGTGGGGTCACTGTGGGATGAGGGGGCAGCAGGGTGAGAGGGACAGTGGGGACAGCAGGGTGAGGGGACATCAGGGGACACACAGGATGGAGGGTGATGGGGCTGAGGGTGACAGGGCTGAGGGTGGCAGGGGTGACAGTGGCAGGAGTGAGGGTGACAGGGCTGAGGGTGACAGGGATATCAGTGACAGGAGTGAGGGTGACAGAGCTGAGGGTGACAGGGCTGAGGGTGACAGGGATATCTGTGACAGGGCTGAGGGTGACAGAGCTGAGGGTGACAGGGCTGAGGGTGACAGGGATATCAGTGACAGGAGTGAGGCTGACAGGGCTGAGGGTGACACGGCTGACGGTGATAGTTACAGGTGACAGTGACAGGACTGAGGGCGACAGGGGTGAGGGTGATGGGGTTGAGGGTGGCAGTGACAGGCGACAGTGACAGGGCTGAGTGTGACAGGACTGAGGGTGACAGGGCTGAGTGTGACAGGGGTGATAGTGATGGGGCTGGCAGTGACAGGGGACAAGCGTCCAGACTGACAGTGACAGTGACAGGTGACAGCAACAGGTGACAGTGACAGGTAACAGCGACAGGTGGCAGTGCCAGGTGGCAGTGCCAGGTGCCAGGTGTCCCTCACCGCAGCAGGTTGGGCGCCCAGACGATGGCCAGGTTCCTGGCGTGCATGTTGGTGCGCCCGCTGTGCGCCGCCATGCGCAGCAGGTGCCGCATCAGGAACTCCAGCGTCCTGCGACAGCAGCGCCACACCTCAGCGCCACCGCGGGGGACACGGTGACACCGCCCGGGGGACACCGCTGGGGATGTCACCGACCCCCCTTCACCTGTAGTGAGGCGCCGGCAGCTCCTTGAGCACCTCCTTGATCTTCACCAGCCGCGCCTCCTCCATCTGGATGGCCACGGCGTCCTGCGGGCACAGCGCGGTGACGGCGCGGTGACAGAGCCACCCGCCGCCCTGGGGACACTCTGGGGACACGTGGGGACATCGGGGACTCACGGCGAACTTGTCGTAGAGCTGGTAGGTGAGCAGGGGGTTGGGCAGCTCACGGCAGTAGGCCTTGCACAGGGAGCTGACGCAGTGAACGTCCTGCAGGTAAATGTCCCGCGACAGGTCCGGGCTGCGCTGGGCCTCAAACTCCGTCCTGGGGTGGGATTTGGGGTTTGGGGATTTGGGGTTTGGGGATTGGGATTTGGGGTCTGGGCTGCACTGGGCTTCAAACTCCTGCCTGGGATTGGGATTTGGGGTCTGGGATTTGGGATATGGGATTGGGGGTATGGCCTTGGCATCCAGACTGTGCTGTGCCTCGAACTCTTGACTGGGATGGGATTTGGGATTTGGGATTTGGGATTTGGGGTTTGGGATATGGGATGGGGCTCTGGGCAATTCTGGGTTCCCCCAGGAACAGGAGAGAAAAGTGCTCAGGGGAAGAAACGGAGAAGGGAAAATCTGTCCCGGGGAAAGTGAAAGAGAACGGGCAGGGAAAACCCCAAAAACAATAAAGAGGGAAAAAGGGAAGGAAAGGAGCGGGGGAAGAGGGGCCGGAGCGGGATGGGGGAAGGGAGGGGGCAGGGGGGGAGAGAGGATGGGCCCATCCCTGCCAGCCCGAGTCCGGTCCCACCCCTGCTTCCACCTTTTCCCATCCCATTCCTGCCCCCTCCCTCCCGCCCTCTCAGTCCCGGCATCCTCCAGACTCCACCCCCGTCCCGTCCCGTCCCATCCCATCCCATCCCATCCCATCCCATCCCATCCCATCCCATCCCATCCCATCCCATCCCATCCCATCCCATCCCATCCCATCCCATCCCATCCCATCCCATCCCATCCCATCCCGCCCTGTTCCCCACTCCATCCTCATCCTTATTCCCATTCCCAACCCCACTCCCATCCCATCCCTGCCTCGTTCTGATCCCAACCCTGATCCCCCCGTCCTCCTCTGTCCCGATCCTGCCCTGTTCCCGCTGGATCCCAGTCCTGCCTCAATCCCTCCGCATTCCTGCCCCAATCCTTTCTCCATCCTGATGCCAATCTCCATCCCTGCCCTGTTCCTGCCACAACCCCTGCCCCATCCTGATCCGGATTCCTTCCCATCCCTGTTCCTGTCCCTATTCCTGAATCAATCCCATCCCATCCCATCCTGTCCCCAATCCCATCCTATCCCAATCCCATCCCATTGATCTCATCCCATCCCATCCCATCCCATCCCATCCCATCCCTTCCCATTGATCCCATCCCATTGATCCCATTGATCTCATTGATCCAATCCTGATCCCATCCCATCCCATCCCATCCCATCCCATCCCATCCCATTGATCCTATCCCAATCCCAATCCCATCCTGTCCCCAGTCCTGTCCCTGATCCCATCCCCAGTGCTGATCCCAATCCCATCCCGTCTCCAGTCCCATCCCATCCCAATCCCCGATCCCATTCCTAATCCCTATCCCAATCCCATCCCAATCCCCAATCCCGTTCCCATCCCCAATCCCATCCCTATCCCAATCTCGATCCCATCCCCATCCCGGTCCCGCTGACCGCAGCCGCTGTGTGTTGGAGGACACCCCGGACAGGCGGTAGATGCCATCGACCACCCCGTGCTGCTCCACGAACTCCGTGCAGCTCCGGAGCACCTGCGGCACTGCGGGGCACGGCCCGGCCCCGCGGGGTCCCAGTGAGCCCCATCCCATGGGATCCCATTCCAGTCATCCCCATTACACAGGATCCCAGTGATCCCTGATCCCATGGGACCCCACTGAGCCCAGCCCCACAGGGTCCCGGTGAGCCCCATCCCATGGGACCCCACTGAGCCCCATCCCATGGGACCCCACTGATCCCAGACCCCACAGGGCCACTGGTTCCTGAGGGATGGGGCCACCAACTCCACAGGATTAGGCCACCAAATCCCAAGAAATGAGGACACCAACTCCACCGGGATGAGGCCACCACATTCCAAAGGATGAAGCCACCATCTCTAGAAGGACAGAGTCACCAAATCCCAAAGGATGGAGCCACCAAATCCCAAGGAACGAGGCCACCAAATCCCGAGGAACAGGACCACCAAATCCATGGGGATGAGGCCACCAAATCCCAAAGGATGGAACCACCAAGCCCACAGGATTAGGACACTGAATTCCAAGAAATGAGGACACCAACTCCACTGGGATGAGGCCACCAAATCCCAAGGAACAAGGCCACCAAATCCCCGGGGATGAGGCCACCACATTCCAAAGGATGGAGCCACCAACTCTAGAAGGACAGAGTCACCAAATCCCAAAGGATGGAGTCACCAAATCCCAAAGCATGAGGCCACCAAATCCCAAGGAACAGGGCCACCAAATCTGCAGGGATGAGGCTACCAACTCTACAGGATTAGGCCACCAAATCCCAAGAAATGAGGACACCAACTCCACCGGGCTGAGGCCACCACATTCCAAAGGATGGAGCCACCATCTCCAGAAGGACAGAGTCACCAAATCCCAATGGATGGGACCACCAAATCCACGGGGATGAGGCCACCAAATCCCAAGGAACAAGGCCACCAAATCCAAAAGGATGGAGCCACCAAATCCCAAAGGATGGAGCCACCAAATCCCAAAGAATGAAGCCACCAAATCCATGGGGATGAGGCCACCAATTCCCAAAGGATGGAGCCACCAAATCCTGAGGAACAGGGCCACCAAATCCCAAGGAACAAGGCCACCACATCCATGGGGACAAGGCCACCAAATCCCAAAGGATGAAGTCACCGAATCCCAAGGAACGAGGCCACCCAATCCTGAGGAACAGGGCCACCAAATCCATGGAGATTAGGCCGCCAAATCCCAAAGGATGAAGCCACAAAATCCCAAATGATGAAGCCACCACATCCATGGGGACGAGGCCACCAAATCCCAAAGGATGGAGCCACCAACCCCAAGGCCCAGACCCCTCCACCCCTCAGGCCCAACCCCCCTGAGATTGGAGCCCCAGCGAGCTCCAACCCCCCCAAATCCCGGCCGAGCCTCGGTGGCCGCGACGCTTCCTGGAGCCCCGGTGACGCAACGGGTGGCGCAAGTCCCCTCCGAGTCCCCTCGGGGGCCCCTTCCCCGCTTCCCACGGTGGCCCTGGTGGCCCTGCTGTCCCCTGGGGGGCTCGGGGAGGGTGGTGGCACTCACCGTCCTGCCCCGAGCGCTGGAGATGCTCCTGGAGGTCGCAGCCGAAGAGGCGCTCCCGGGAGCCGCCCTTGCGCCTCGCCCGCTGCCGGGCCTTGAGCGCCAGGGACATGGGGACACGGGGACAGCGCCGGGGACAGCGCGGGGGACACGGCCGGGGGCGCGGGGGCCACGCCAGGGGGGTCCCGGCGCTGTCCCCGCGGGGGTGGCAGGAAGGCGGAGGCCGCGCTCGAGGCGCTTCCTGCTCCCCGCGGCCACAGCGAAACCACAGCGAGGGCGGGGACGCCTGCGCACACGCGTGTGCAAGGGGCACGCCCTGGGGACAGGGGAGGTGTGAGTGTGTGAGGGACACGGCCTGGGGACACCTGGGTGTGTGAGGGACACGGCTGGGGACACCTGAATGTGTGAGGGACAGGCCTGGGGACACCTGAGTGTGTGAGGGACACCTGAATGTGTGAGGGACACGGCTGGGGACACCTGAGTGTGTGAGGGACACCTGAGTGTGTGAGGGACACACCTGGGGACACCCGAGTGTGTGAGGGACATGGTCTGGGGACACCTGGGTGTGTGAGGGACACGGCCTGGGGACACCTGAGTGTGTGAGGGACACGGCCTGGGGACACCTGAGTGTGTGAGGGACACCTGAGTGTGTGAGGGACACGGCCTGGGGACACCTGGGTGTGTGAGGGACACACCTGGGGACACCTGAGTGTGTGAGGGACATGGCCTGGGGACACCTGAGTGTGCAAGGGACACCTGAGTGTGTGAGGGACACCTGAGTGTGTGAGGGACAGGCCTGGGGACACCTGGGTGTGTGAGTGACACACCTTGGGGACAGGGACAGGCCAATGTGTGTGACACACCTGGAATCACTTGGGCACATCTGGGGGCATTTGACCACACCTGGGGACACACCTGGGGATATTTGGGGACATCCTTGCACACCCCCTTGCACACTCCCCTGCCCCCCCACCAGCCCACCTGCACCCCCACCCCACTCCGGCCCACAGTGCCACCCCTGTGTCACCCCTGTGTCACCTTTGTCACCCACATGTTTCGGTGTCACCCCCATGTGCACCCTGTGTCACCCCCGTGTCACCTCTGTGTCTCAGTGCCATCCCCGTGCCACCCACATATCACCCATGTGCCACTGCGCCAACTGCATGTCACCTACACATCTGTGTCACCCGTGTGTCTCAGTGTCACCTCATGTCACCATGTCACCCATGCCACCCGTGTGTCACCTGTGTGTTACCATGTCACCCGCCTGTCTCGGTGTCACTCCCGTGTCACCGTGTCACCAATGCCATCCCCGTGTCACCCGTGTGTCTCGCTGTCACCCATGTCACCCCCGTGTCACCTGGGCGTTACCGTGTCACCCACACGTCTCAGTGTCACCCCCATGTCACCATGTCACCCATGCCAGTCACCCGCGTGTCTCGGTGTCCCCCCGGTGTCCCCGTTGTCCCCAAGGTGTCACACGGGTCCCAGTCCCGCGGGTCCTTTATTTACAGGGTCTATACACGGCTGTACAGCCCCTCCCCCACCCGGGGGGGAGGGGACACGGCTGTCCCCAAGGGCCACCACCCCATGGGGGAGGGGACACGGCTGTCCTCGGTGCCACCCAGCCCGGGGGGGTTTGGGGGGACGCGGGGTCTCCGACCCCGCTCGGTTTTGGGGAGTTTGGGGGGTCCTGGGGGGGTCCCCGATGTCACCACGAGTGTCCCCAGCCCCTGCTAGGGTGGCACCAGGGGACAGGAGCTTGTCCTGGGGCTTGTCCCCAAGCCTGTGACAGCAGGGCGGTGGCACTTGGGGACCAGAGTCCATCTCTGAAGCAGGGAGGTGACACTTGGGGTTACCAGAGAATGTTCTTGAGCTCCTTGGTGGTGTCCCCAAGCCTGTGCCAGCAGCAAGGTGACACTTGGGGACCGAAGAATGTCCTGGGGCTTGGTGGTGTCCCCAACTCCATGTGCCAGCAGGGAGGTGACGCTTGGGGACCAGAGTCCATCCTTGTCCCCACACCAGCAGGGAGGTGACATTTGGGGACCAGAGTCCATCCTTGTCCCCACACCAGCAGGGAGGTGACACTGTCCTTGTCCCCAACCCCACACCATTGGGAGGTGACATTTGGGGACCAGAGTCCATCCTTGTCCCCACACCAGCAGGGAGGTGACACAGCAGGGAGGTGACACCAACAGGGAGGTGACGCCGGGGGACTGAAGTCCATCCTTGACCCCACGCCAGGGAGGTGACACTTGGGGACAAGAATCCATCCTTGTCCTCAGCCCCAAAGCAGCAAGGAGGTGACACCAAGGACCAGAGTGTCCATCCTGACCCCACACCAGCAGGGAGGTGACAGTTCTGGGCCACTGCCCTTGTCCCCACACCAGCAGGGAGGTGACACCGGGGGACTGAAGTCCATCCTTGACCCCACACCAGCAGGGAGGTGACACCCGGGGACCGGAGCAGTGGGGACAGAGCCGGGCGGGCACGAGGGGGGCTGGCTGTCCCCAGGTGTCCCCAGGTGTCCCCAGGCGTCCCCCCGGGGCCCGGCTCACACCAGGTGGCCGCGGCCGTTGATGTAGATGCCGTTGGAGCTGGGCTTGGCCTGCAGCATGCCGTTCTCCTGCACAAAGTGCGTCATGGCCGCCTTGATGGGGTCCCCCCCGCCGCCCCCACCCTCCTCTTCCTCCTCCTTGGGCTCCTTCCCGCCCGGCGCCGGCGGCACCGCGGGGACAGCGGGGACAACCACGGGGACGTCGGTCTGCGTCTCGATCTCCCGCACCGTGGAGAGCGTGGAGTAGCTGCGGCCCTCGGGCTCCTCGCTCTGGGGACAAAAGGGACACGTCAGGGGTGCCACCGGGTGTGGGGCAGGGATCGGTGGGGACATGGGGACCAATGGGGACATGGGCACTGCTGGGGACATGGGGACCAGTGGGGACATGGGGACCAATGGGGACATGGGCACTGTGGAGACGTGGGGCCCATGGGGACAATTGGGATATGGGCACCAATGGGGACCAAAGGGGACATTGGAACCATGGGGACAAATGGGTACCAATGACACCAGTGAGGACATGGGGATCAGTGGGGACATGGGGACCAACGGGGACATGAGCTCTGTGGAGACGTGGGGTCCATGGGGACATGGGGACAAATGGGGACCAATGAGATCAGTGGAGACATGGGGAGCAATGGGGACAATTGGGATATGGGGACCAATGGGGACCGTGGGGACATGGGTGACATGGGGATAGGGTCACCATGGGGACATAGGGACCACTGGAGACATGGGGACCAATGGGGACACAGGGACCAGCGGGGACCAATGAGACAGGTGGGGACATGGGGACCGTGGTGACATGGCATTGATGGGGACACGGGCACCATTGGAACCATGGGGACATTGGAACCAAGGGCACCAATGGGGACATGGGGACAAATGGGGACATGGGCACCGTGGGGACATTGGAACCATGGGGACCAATGGGGATATGGGCACTGATGGGGACACAGACACTGCTGGGGACATGGGTGCCACCAGGGCCATGGCCACCATGGGGACACAGGGACCAGTGGGGACATGGCCACCATGGGGACATGATCAGAACAAGGGGAAGGACAGGGACACCAATGAGGACAGGGGCACCATGGGGACACGGACATCACTGTGGGGGACATGGGTGCCACTGGGGACAGGGACACCCCCAGGAACACGGTGACCCTGTGTCCCTGGTGTCCCCCGTGTCTCACCATGGCGGAGCAGATGCTGGTGCCACGCAGACTGTCCCCTCTCAGGCTGTCCCCCCTCAGGCTGTCCCCTCGCAGGCTGTCCCCCCTCAGGCTGCCCTGCCGACTCTCCGTGCGCAGCTGCAGCGTCTCCTCCAGCTGGGACGGGATGGTCAGCGCCCAGGACACACCAAGGACACCCCACAGACACCCCCAGACACCCCAAAGTCTGACCCCATGGACACCCCATGGACATTCCACGGACATTCCACAGACACCCCATAGTTTGATTCCATGGACACTCCATGGACATTCCATGGACACCCCATGAAGACTACAAAAACCTGACGCCATGGACACCCCATGGATCCTCCATGGACATCCCCCAGTTTGATTCCATGGACACCCCATGGACATTCCATGGATCCTCCATGGATATCCCCCAATTTGACCCCATGGAGACCCCATGGACACCTCAAAGTCTGACCCCATGGACACCCCATGGACATTCCATGGACACCTCAAAGTCTGACCCCATGGACACCCCACAGACACCCCAAAGCCTGACCCCATGGATCCTCCATGGACATCCCCCAGTTTGACCCCGTGGAGACCCCACAGACACCCCATGGACACCGCGTGGTTTGACCCCATGGACACCCCACAGCCCAACCCAATCCCCCTTCCTCGGGCACCCCACGGCCCTGCACCCCCCACCCCCGGCCCCCCAAGTCCCCCCCGTTTCCGTGTCCCCACCTGTGCCCGGGGGTCGCTGCTGTGGCTGGAGTGGAGCCTCCGGATGGAATTTTCCCGGGTCAGCGTCAGCTCCTCCTCGCTGGGGACACGGGGGACACTCAGCACCGGCCCCGTGTCATCCCCCGGTGTCCCCCAATGTCCCCTCGTGGCCATGTCCATGTCCCACATCCCGTGTCACCCCTGTCCCTCGTGTGCCCCATGTCCTCTCTTGTCCCACCGTGTCCCTCATGTCCTGCCATATCCTCTATCCCATGTCCCCATCGTGTCGTCTGTGTCCCCATGTGTCCCCCTGCATCTTCCATGTCCTTGTGTCCATCCTGTCCCCCATGTCCCCCATGTCCCTCATGTCCCCAAGTCCCTCCATGTAGCTGTGTTCCTCAATGTCCCCCATTGTCCCCCAATGTCCCCATGTCCCTTGTGTCCCTCCATGTCCATCCATGTCCCCATATCCCCCCATGTCCCCAAGTCTGTCCATGTAGCTGTGTTCCTCAATGTCCCCCATTGTCCCCCATGTCCCCCAGTGTCCATCCGTGTCCCCATGTCTCTCCATGTACCTGTGTCCCCCCCGTGTCCCCCTCCATGTCCCCTATGTCCTTCCGTGCACCTGTGACTCCCAAAGCCCCTTCATGTCCATCCGTGTCCCTCCATGTACCTGTGCCCCCCATGTCTCCTCATGTCCCCTCTGTCCCTCCTTGTCCCCCCGTGTCCCCGTGTCCCTCCGTACCCCCATGTCCCCCAGTGCCCCCCAATGTCCCCTCCCTTACTATTTCTCGGAGATGCGCTGTGTTTTGCGTTTGTGGTACAGGGTCATGACCACCACGACGATGACGAGGACGCAGAGCAGGACGGCGGCGATGACCCCGACCACCACCACCGAGGCCGACACCAGGTCCACGCGGCGCACCGTGTCCTCTGGGGGAGCCCACAGGGGTCAGGGGCGCCCCGAAACGGGGGGACACCCCACGGAGGACACCCCGAACCAGGGGGACACCCCACAGCGGTCGGGGGACATCCCAAATCAGGGGGAGACCCCAAAGCAGGGGTCACGGGGCACCCGAAACAGGGGGACACCCCACAAGGGCCAGGGGGCACCCGAAATGAGGGGGACACCCCAAAGGGGACAGCCTCAACCAGGGGGACACCCCACAAGGGTCTGGGGACACCCCACAGGGGTCAGAGGACATCCCAAATCAAGGGGGACACCCCACAGGGGACACCCTGAACCAGCGGGACACTCCACAAGGGTCAGGGGGCACCCAAACCAGGGGGGACACCCCAGGAGGGACACCCCAAACTGGGGGAGACGCCACAAGGGTCAGGGGGCACCCAAACCATGGGAGACCCCCAAACCAGGGGTCAGGGGACACCCCAAACTAGGGGAGACCTGAAAGGGGTCAGAGGACCCCCCAAAAGATGATGTGGGATGGTGGGCGGGTGGGTGACCAGTGGGTGAGGATGGACAGCAAGAGGTGTCAGAGGGACAGATGGACAATCCATGGACGGGCAGATGGATGGACAGATGGACAAGTCCATCCATGGATGGATAGAGGGGTGTCCATGATCAGATGGACTGACAAGGACGTCCAGGGGTGGGAGGACGGACAAACGGACAGATGGACAAGCCCATGACCAGTGGGTGGGGATGGACAGTGAGAGGTGTCAGAGGGACGGACAGAAGGATGGATGGACAGATGGATGGATAAGCAGGAATCTGGAGGCATGACCGGATGGGCGAGTGGACGGAAGGGCAGATGAGTGGACAGAAAGATGGATGAGTGGGCAGAAGGATGGATGAGTGGGCAGAAGGACAGAGGAGTGGACAGAAGGATGGATGAGTGGACAGAAGGACGGATGAGCAGACAGAAGGACGGATGAGTGGACGGAAGGGCGGGCGAGGGAACGGCAGGGCGGGCGTGAGCAGGCAGTGAGTAAAGCCGGGCTTGGTGAGCACACGATGAGTGGACGGGCGTGGAAGAGGGATGGACCTTGGTGGGATGGGCACAGGGTGGGAGGGACAGACAGATGGATGAGTGAATGAACGGGTGTGTGGATGGACAGATGGACAGATGGGTGGGTGGATGAGTGAATGAATGGATGGACAGATGAGTGGACAGAGGGATGGGTCGATGAATGGATGGATGAATGAATGAATGGATGATGGATGGATGGATGGATGGATGATGGATGGATGGATGGATGGATGGATGGATGGATGGATGGATGGATGGATGGACAGACATACAGACAGATGCAGCAACCAAGCCCAGCACTCCCCTCACCACACTCTCCCTTCTGCCGTGCCCACCCAGGTGCCCCCCGTCCCTGTCCCCACCTGTGGCGCGTCCCCGGATGCTGACGTTGGCCCGGGCCTCCTTGGCGGCCACCCGGTTGGACACCCGGCACACGTAGTCACCGGCGTCGGCCACGGCCAGCGGCCGCTGGAACAGCAGCGTGTCCCCCTTGACCCTGACACCCGCGGGCAGCGGCGCGTCCACCCTGCGGGGACAGCCTGGTGTCAGCCACGGTGACATCTCACCACGACAGTCCTGGTGACAGCCCCGGTGACATCTTCCAGTGGCAGGCCCAGTGACAATCCCCGGTGACAGCCCCGGTGACAATCTCCAGCGTCAGCCGCGGTGACAGTTGCAGTGACAGCCCCCAGTGATCAGCCCAGAGTCAGACCCTGGTGTCAACCCCAGTGACATCTCCTGGTGACACCTCCTGGTGACAACCGTCTGTGACCGCCCCTAGTGGCAGACACCAGTGACTGCCCCCAGCGACACCTCCTGGTGACAACCCCAGTGACAGCCCTGGTGACATCTCCCCTCGACAGCCCCGCTGACAACCCTCGGTGACCACCCCAGTGTCAGTCGCCGGTGTCAGCCCCGGTGGCATCTCCCGGTGACAACTCCAGTGACAGCCCCCAGTGACATTCCTAGGTCACTGCCCCGGTGACACCCCCTGGTGACAGCCCCTCGGTGACACCCCCTGGTGACACCTCCCAGTGACAATCCCGGTGACACCCCCGGTGACAGCCCCTCGGTGACACCCCCTGGTGACACCTCCCAGTGACAATCCCGGTGACTCCCCCGGTGACAGCCCCGGGCGGTGCCGTCGGTGCCATCACAGCCGCCGTGCCGGTTCCCACGGGTGCCGCCCAGCCGGGCCTGCCCGGGCACGCGGCACTGCCAGGCCCTGCCAGGCCCAGCCACGGCGGCACCGGCACCGGGACGGCACGGGCGGGGGCACAATGGGGGTGGCGAGGTGGGACAGGGGGACACGGCACAAGGACAAGGGGATGTGGCAGAGACTGAGGGACGTGGAAGGGACAGGGGGATGTGACAGGGTGACACAGCAGGGACATGGCAGGGACAGGGGGATGTGGCACAGGAGGATGTGGCACAGGGACAGGGGGACGTGGAAGGGACAGAGGGATGTGGCAGGGACAGGGGTGACACAGCAGGGACAGGGGTGACCCGGAAGGGACAGGAGGGACATGGCAGGGACAGAGGGATGGGGCAGGGACAGAGGGACGGGGCAGGGACAGAGGGACGTGGAAGTTAGGGAGATGTGGCACAGGGACAGGGGGACATGGAAAAGGGACAGAGGGATGTGGCAGGGACAGGGGTGACACAGCAGGGACAGGGGGACATGGAAGGGACTGGGGGATGTGGCAGGGACAGGAGGGACGTGGCACTGCAGCAGGGGGATGTGGCAGGAGCAGGGGACATGGAAGGGACAGGGGGGACAAGGGTGACACAACAGGGACATGGCAGGTACAAGAGGATGTGGCAGGGACAGGGGTGACACAACAGGGACACGTGGGGACAGGGGCAAGAACAGGGAGGAACCAACACAGGCAGCAGGGACACAGCAGGGCCACGGGACACGGACATGGCAGGGACAGTGACACGGGCGAGGGGACACATGGCAGGGGGCCACGGGGAGGTGACAGGGGGGGACAGGGGGGGACAGGGGGGGACAGGGGGGGACAGTGGCCTCACCGTGTCCAGTTGAAGGTCGGGGGGGGGTTGCCGTCCCCCAGGCAGGTCAGCGCCGCCCCCTCCATCCCCTCCTGCCACTCGGCCGTGTGGCCCAGCACCGACGCGTCCGACAGGTCTGGGGACACCCAGGGGACAGTCAGGGGACAGTCAGGGGACAAGGTCCCACAGCCCCGCTGTGCCCCCCATGGCCACGGTGTCCCCCTGTGTCCCTCATCCTCCCCATGCCCAATGTCCCACCCTCCGTGTCCCCAAGGTCCTCCGTGCCAGCGTCCCCCAGTGTCACCTGTGTCCCCACACTCCCAATGCCACCTGTGTGCCCCATGTCCCCAACACCCTCCACCTGCCCAGTGCCCCCAGTGTCCCCAAAGCCCTCAGTGCTCCCCGTGATTTCCATGTTCCCAATGTCCCCCATGTCCCCAGTGCCACCCTCACCCTCCATGTCCCCTGTGCCCAGGATGTCCCCAACACCCTCCGTGTCCCCAGTGTCCTCCACACCTCTCAATATCCCCAAGGCCTCCGTGTCCCTCAAGGCTCTCCATGTCCCCAGTGCCCATCGTGTCCCCAAAGCCCTCCATGTCTCACATGTCCCCAGTGTCCTCCATGTCCCCAACGCCCCCGTGTCTCCAGTGTCCCCCATGTCCCCAACACACTCCATGTCCCCAATGCCCTCCACAGACCCCTCGTCTCCAATGTCCCCCATGTCCCCAACACACTCCATGTCCCCTGTCAACCCCCGTGTCCCCAATGCCCATCATGTTTCCAAAAGCCTCCATGTCCCCAAAGCCCTCCATGTCCCCAACACCTTCCATGTCTCCAATACCCCAATGTCTACTGTCAACCCCAATGTCCCCCATGTCCCCAATGTCCCCCATGTCCCCAACACCCTCCGTGTCCCCTGTCAACCCCCATGTCCCCAACGCCCTGCCATGTCCCCCAATGTCCCCCATGTCCCCAATACCTCCCACACCACCCATCACCCTCAATGTCCCCAACACCCTCCATGTCCCCAACACTCTCCACATCCCCAATGTCCCCCATGTCCCCAGAGCTCTCCACACTCCCCATGTCCCCAACATCCCCCCGTGTCCCCAATGCCCTCCATGTCCCCAACACCTCCCACATCCCCAACACCCTCCATGTCCCCTGTCAATCCCCATGTCCTCGACACTCCCCACATCCCCAACACCCCCCATGTCCCCAATGCCCCCCCATGTCCCAAATACCTCCCACACTCCCCATCACCCCCAGTGTTACCAACACCCCCCATGTCCCCCATCACCCTCAATGTCCCCCAACACCCTCCATGTCCCCAGAGCTCTCCACACCCCCAATGTCCCCAACACCCCCATCATCCCCAACGCCCCCCGCGCCCCCATCACTGCCCGCTGGCGCACAGGCGACGCTGAGCGTGTGCGTGATCCTCTTCTCGTGGCGCAGGCCGGGGTGTGCCACCACGCAGGTGAGGCTCTTGCCGTTCATGCTGCGCCCGGGCACCAGGAAGAACTCGCTGGTGACGGAGGCGGAGCGCGCGTGGGCCGAGCGCCGCGTGGCGTTGGTGCCGCGCACCTCGGTCTCCCAGCGCACCGACGGCACCGGGCTGCCCTCGGCCGTGCACGAGGCCGCCAGCGTCCGGCCCTGACCCTCCTCCAGCGGCGGGCCCGGGTTCAGGATGGGCAGCGGTGGCACTGGCGGGGGGACGGGGTGGTTAGGGGCACGGTGGTGGTGGTCTGGGGGGGGTTATTGGTGTGTGGGGTGTCTGCGTGGCACCGTTGCGTCCCCAGTGCCTTCTGTGTACCCAGAGTCCTCAAATCGTCCATGCCCATGGTGTCCCCTCTGCCCTCCATGTGCCCCATGTCCCCTGTGCCCCATGTCCCATGTCCCCCATGTCCCCGGTCCCACACACCCCATGTGTCCCATGCCCTCATGTCCCCCATGTCCTCTACACCTCCCATACCCTTCATGTTCCAAATGTCCCACATGCTCCACATCCCCTGTGCCCCCCATACTCCACATCCCCTGTGTCCCCACACATCCCACATGCCCCGCGTGCCACGTGTCTTCTGTCCCACGTGTCCCCTGTCAAGCCACATGTCCCCAAATGTGCCCCCACATCCCCAACACCCCCCTACGTCCCCCTCAATCCCCTGTGCTCCACATCCCTGTCCCATATACCGTGTCCCACATGTCCCCTGTGCCCCATATCCCCTGTGTCCCATATGCCCCCCATGCCCTACATGCTCCATATCCCCTGTCCCACATGCCCCCTGCCCCATGTGCCCCATGGCCCCTGTGTCCCAAGTCCCTTGCCCCATGTGCCACTTGCTCTATGTCCCCTGTGCCCCACACCCCTGTCCCATGTACCCCATGTCCCCCGTGTCACCCCTACTCCCCCCGTCCCCCGTGTCCCACATACGCCTCGTGTCCCACACATCCCCGTGCCCCCCGCTCCCTCGCTCACCGAGCACCCTGAGCGTGAGGCGCCCCTCGAAGCTGCCCATGGGGAAGGTGATCAGGTGGCACTCGTAGTCGCCCTCGTCGCCCTGCACGGCGTTGCGCAGCACGATGGCGCCGTCGCCGAGGTCGCCGTGCCCGTGGCGCAGCACGCGGCCCACGAAGGGCTCCTGCACGTGCTCGCCGTGCTGCGGGTTCAGCACGGCCACCTCGGCGGGCACCGCGCCCGCGCCGCCGCCGCGCTTCAGCCACGTCACCTGCACCACCTGCTCCTGCTCCTGCGCCCGGTACCGGCACGGCAGCACCACGTCCTGGCCCAGCACGGCCGTCACGCTGCGCGGCACCTCCACGCGGCCGCCGCCTGTGGGGACACGGGGGGACAGCTGAGTGACACCTGGGGGACACCTGAGTGACACCTGAGTGTGGCACCCGAGTGACACCTGAGTGACACCTGAGTGTGGCACCTGAGTGTGGGTACAGGCACCTCCATGCAGCTGCCACCTGTGGGGACACATGGGGACACCTGAGTGACACCTGAGTGACACCTGAGTGTGGCACCTGAGTGTGGGTACAGGCATCACCACACAGCCACCACCTGTGGGGACACGGGGGGACAGCTGAGTGACAGCTGAGTGACACCTGAGTGTGGCACCTGAGTGTGGGTACAGGCACCTCCACGCAGCTGCCACCTGTGGGGACACACAGGGGGACACCTGGGGAACACCTGGGACACCTGAGTGGGACACCTGAGTGTGGGTACAGGCACCTCCACGCGGCCGCCACCTGTGGGGACACGGGGGGACAGCTGAGTGACACCTGGGGGACACCTGAGTGTGGCACCTGAGTGACACCTGAGTGTGGGTACAGGCACCTCCACGCAGCTGCCACCTGTGGGGACACATGGGGACACCTGAGTGACACCTGAGTGTGGCACCTGAGTGTGGGTACAGGCACCTCCACGCGGCTGCCACCTCTGGGACACACAGGGGGACACCTGTGACACCTGGGGGACACCTGGGACACCTGAGTGTGGCACCTGAGTGTGGGTACAGGCACCTCCACATAGCCACCACCTGTGGGGACATGGGGACACCTGTGTGACACTTGTGTGTGGCACCTGTGACACCTGAGTGTGGGTACAGGCACCTCCACGTGTCCACCACCTGCGGGGACATGGGCGACACCTGAGTGACACGTGGGACACCTGGGACACCTGAGCGTGACACCTGTCTGTGGGTACAGGCACCTCCACGCAGCCCCCGTCTGTTGGGACAGGGCAGTGGCACCTGAGGTGACACCTGTGTCACCAGGTGTGGCACCGAGCGGGCACAGGGATGTGCAGGGGCACAGAATAACGTGGCACCTCCACCTGCCCCCACCTGTGGGGACCTCAGCGTGTCCCCTGTGCCACCACCCGTGGGCACCGGGTGCGATCCCAGGGGCGCAGGGGGCTGTGGGACAGCCACGTGTCCCTTGTGCCACCACCTGTGGGCACTTCAGGTGGCTCCAGGTGTGTGGCAGCACATCTGGGCACACCTGCACAGGGCTCAGGGCACACCTGGGCACACCTGCGGGATTTGGGGTTCAGCTTGAGGGCCTGGCTGGGGTTTGGGGCGCAGATTTGAGGTGCCAGATGTGGGGTCCGAGTGCTGGGGATTGCCTTAGGGTTTTGGGGTGCAGGATTTGGGGGTGCAGGTCTGGGGGCTGGTTGGGTGTTTGGGGTGCAGCTTTTGGGGTTTAAGACTTGGGGAGAAGTTTTAGGGGGCTATCAGGGGATTTGAGGTGCAGATTTAGGGTGAGGTTTTGGGGACTGGCAGGTTTGCGCCTGAGAATTTGGGGTACAGGATGTGGGGTGCAAGTTTGGAGGTTCAAGATTTGGGGGGGCTATCAGGGTATTTGGGGTGCGGTTTTGGGGACTGGCTGAGGTTTTGGGGTGCGGGTTTGTGGTTGAGAATTTGGGGTGTAGAACACGGAGTGGAGGATTTGGGGTGAAGGATTGTAGTTGAGAGTTTGGGGTGCGGGATTTGGGGCTCATTAGAAGCCTTTGGGTTCGAGTTTGGGGTGCAGGATTTGGGGTGCAGATTCGGGGTGTGGGATTTGAGGAGAAGGATTCGGGGTGCAGATTCGGGGTGTGGGATTTGAGGAGAAGGATTCGGGGTGCAGATTCGGGGTGTGGGATTTGAGGAGAAGGATTCGGGGTGCAGATTCGGGGTGTGGGATTTGAGGAGAAGGTTCGGGGTGCAGATTTGGGGTGCGGGGTTGTGGTTGAGAATTTGAGGCGCAGGATTTGGGGCCCAGTTTTGGGGCGCAGCATTTGGGGCTCATTGGGATCCTTTAGGTTCGACTTGGAGGCCCGGGATTTTGGGGTCTCCTCGGGGTGGGGGTTGGGTGCATTTTTGGGGGTGCATTTTTGGCAGTGGGCGTGGCCGCAGTTTTGGGGGGCGTGTCCGCAGTTTTGGGGGCGTGTCCGCAGTTTTGGGGGGCGGTTCCCGCCCCGCCGCCGCCGCCAGAAGCGGCCGGGCCGGCCCGTCCAGCCCAACCGGCCGGGACGGATCCCCCTGTGCCGCCCCCGCCGAGCCCCCCGCGGGCTCCCCAAAACGCCCCCCACCCCCTAAACCCCCCGAGGACCCCAGACTCATTAACCCTTTCATTAATTACCCCGTAACCCCCCCCCCCACACACACACGTGCCTCAGTTTCCCCAAGCGCCGCCGCGCTGCAGAGCGAACGGGGATCTCAGGACGAGATTGGGGGGTCCCGTGAGGGGTCTGGGGGGGGTCCCCGCGGCCGTGGGGCGGTTCTGGGGTTCCGTGGGGAGGTTCCCCCCCCTCGGGGCGTCCCCACCCAGCGGGGCCCGAGCGCGTGGGAACGGGCGCGGGGAACCGGCAGAACCGGCCCCGCTGCCCCCACGCCCCGCCGGCGGATGGGGGGGGGGAAAGAGCCCAAAACCGGCCCCGGCAGCGGCCGTGGGGGGGTCCCGGGGGGTCCCGAGGGTTGGGGGGGGTCCCGGGGGGTCTCCCAATTTCCCACGGGGGTCGAGCCCCGATTGGGGGGGGGGGGGGAGGCGCTCGGGGCGGTTTTTTCCCACGGGGACGCGCGCGCACGTGCGGGGCCACCCCCGGTCCCCGCAGGCCGAGATGGGGGGGACACGAGTGGAGAGACCCCCCCCCCCCACACACACACACACGCACAATCCCAAAACCCAAAAAAAAAGGGGTCGCACGAGCGTGGGAACGCCTTGCACACGCGTGGGAACGCCTTGCACACGCGTGTGCGCCCCACGCCCCCCGCAAGGCACGGGGAGCCCCCCGAACCCCCCCATAGGGTGCGGGTCTCGCGTGGGGGGCGGGAGGGCTCAGCACCCTTGGGTGGTCCCCAGCCCGTTCCCACGCGTCCCCAGGGGAAACTGAGGCACAGAGGAAGGGGGGGGGCGGGGCAGAGCAGGGACCCCCCCGGGGCCATCCCGGTTCCCACGGTTTGTCCCCCCCCCCACCCCGCTCCACTCAGAGTGTCCCCAAACGGGTCCGCGTGCCCCGGGGAAGGGGGGGGGGGGGAGCGGAGCCCACGCAGAGGCGCAGGTGCGCACGCACGGGCACGCGCGCAGGTGTGCGCGCACACGCGTGTGAAGCGCCCGAGGCGCTGCTCCCCCCCTTCACCACCACCACCACCATCATCATCATCATCATCATCATCATCCCCTAAGCACGGACAGACGGACACGCGGGGCCGCAGGTGCACACGCGAGCGCTCCCACGTACACACGCACACACACACGCGCGCACCTGCACACACGCGTGTGCGCGCACACCTGCGCGCGCCCCCGCCGCTCCCGGTTTCACCCCAACCCCCGCTCCGCGGGATCCCCGGTTCTTCCCCCCCCACCCCATCCCAGTCCCGCTCCCGGTCCCGGTCCGGCCCCTCCGGGAGCTCCGGGGTGCCCCCGGTACCCCCGAGCCGCGGCGCCGGTCGGGGAGAAACGTGGGAAGCGCTCCCGCTCCCGGGACCCCTCGCAGCCGCTCCCGGTGGTTACCCCGGTTTTATCCCGGTTTTATCCCGGTTTTATCCCGGCTTTATCCCGGTGTTTATCCCGGCGCCGGTGCCAGCGCCGGTGTCCCGTGGCCCTTACCGGTGACGGCGAGCAGGAAGCCGAGCAGGAGCACGGGCGCCCCGGGCATCCCGCGGGGCTCCATGCGCAGCGCTCCGGGCTCACGGCGCCGCTCGGGGCCCGGGCAGCACCATCCGGACCGGAGCGGGCCCCACCGGCACCGCCGGGACAGCGCCGGGACAACCGGGCACGGCCTCGGCGGCTCCCTCCGGGCAGTACCGGGACGCACCGGGACGCACCGAGGCGCTCCGGGCTGAGCCGGGCCGGAGCGGGCGGGACCGGGGCCGAGCCGGGCCGGTGGCGGCGGAGGGGCCGGTGCTGCTCGGCTGCGGGACGGTACCGGGGCAGGGGCGGGGCGGGGCGGGGCTCGGGGGGCGGGGCCTGGCGGGGCGGGGCCGGGCGGGGTCGGACCGGTCCGGCAGGTCCGGCCGGGGGCGGGGCCGAGGGCGCGGCCTTAAAGCGGCGATGGCCGCGGGGGGAGCGGTGGGGCCACACCCGGCGGGGCCGGGAGCGCTCCCAGTAACCTGCCAGGGTTCCCTCCCAGTGCCCTCCATGGCTCCCCCAGTGCTGGCAGTGCCCCCTCCCAGTGCCCCTCATGGACCTCCCAGTGCCCCCAGTGCTCCCAGTGCCCTCCATGGTACCCCCAGTGCTGGCAGTGCCCGCCATGGACCTCCCAGTGCTCCCAGTAACCCCCCAGTACTCCCGGTGCTCCCTCCCAGTGCCCTCCATGGACCTCCCAGTGCCCCCAGTGCTCCCAGTGCCCCCCATGGACCTCCCAGTGCTCCCTCCCAGTGCTCCCAGTAACCCCCCAGTACTCCCGGTGACCCCTCCCAATGCCCTCCATGGCTCCCCCAGTACTCCCAGTGCTCCCAGTACTCCCTCCCAGTGCCCCTCATGGACCTCCCAGTGCCCCCAGTGCTCCCAGTGCCCTCCATGGCATCCCCAGTGCTGGCAGTGCCCTCCATGGACCTCCCAGTGCTCACTCCCAGTGCTCCCAGTAACCTGCCAGGGTTCCCTCCCAGTGCCCCTCATGGACCTCCCAGTGCCCCCAGTGCTCCCAGTGCCCTCCATGGCTCCCCCAGTACTGGCAGTGCCCCCCATGCACCTCCCAGTGCTCCCTCCCAGTGCTCTCAGCAACCCCCCAGTACTCCCGGTGCCCCCTCCCAGTGCCCTCCATGGACCTCCCAGTGCCCCCAGTGCTCCCAGTGCCCTCCATGGCTCCCCCAGTACTCCCGGTGCGCTCCACGGATCTCCCAGTGCTCCCAGTACTCCCTCCCAGTGCCCCCAGTGCTCCCAGTGCCCTCCATGGCTCCCCCAGTACTCCCAGTGCACTCCGTGGACCTCGCAGTGCTCCCTCCCAGTGCTCCCAGTAACCCCCCAGTACTCCCGGTGCTCCCTCCCAGTGCCTTCCATGGCACCCCCAGTGCCCCTCATGGACCTCCCAGTACTCCCAGTAACCCTGATGGCATCCCCAGTTCTCTCCATGGCACCCCCAGTGCTCCCAGTAACCCCCCACGGCAGCCCCAGTGCTCCCAGTCACCCCCCATGGACCTCCCAGTGCTCCCAGTGCCCCTCGTATCCCCCCCAGTCCATTCCTGTCCCCTCCCAGTGCTCCCAGTAACCCCTCACGGACCTCCCAGTGCCCCTCGTATCCCTCCCAGTGCCCCCCTAACCCTTCCCATTACCCCCCCAGTACATCCCAGTTCCTCCCCACACCTGGGCGCCGTCACCGACACCCCCAAAAGTTTTGGGATCCCCGAATTTCCCCCAGGGAAACCCGATGGGAGTGGAGGGGATGGGGGGGGGGGGGCGTTTATTGGCACAGCAAAAATGGGGAAAACGGGGAAAAATCAGGAATGGGAATGTGGGGGGGTCAGCAGAGGCCAGACCCAGCTGAGCACACCCGGGGGACCCCAAAATTGTGGGGGAGGAACGGGGACCCCCCCTCAGGACCCCCCAACTTCGGAGCTCTCCGGGGAGGGGTCCTTGGAAGCGGAGCAGAGGTGGAAGATCCCTGGGGGAGGGAAAGGGGGGATCTGGGAACCCCAAAATTACCCCCAAAAACTGGGGGGAAGTGGGGGGGGGGGGGAAATCTCATTCCCTGCAGAGCCCGGGCACAGCTCAGCGCGGGGATGGACACCCCAATTCCAGCGGCCCCCCCAAATCCCCGTTCCCGTTTTCCCCCCAGTTCCCCGGACCCGTTACCGTGACCCCCAAATCCCCGTTCCCCTCGCCGTTCCCGTTCCCTCCCAACCCCGTTTTCCCCTCCCCGTTCCGGTATCCCCCCCCAAATCCCCGTTTCCCCCGCACCGTTCCCGTTTCTCCCCCCGTTCCCGTCCCGCTCCCCCGTCCCCGTTCCCTTTTTTCCCCCTCAATCCCCGTTCCCCCCGCACCGTTCCGATGACTCACCGTTTTCCCCTCCCGTTCCCGTTTTCCCCTCCCGTTCCCGTTTTCCCCTCCCGTTCCCGTTTTCCCCTCCCGTTCCCGTTTCCCCCCCTCATTCCCTTTCCCCCCCCCCCCCGTTTCCGTTCCTCCCCGTTCCCATTTCCCCCCCTCGTTCCCGTTTCCCCCTCCGTTCCTCTCCTATTCCCGTTCCCTGCCCCCCCCCCCATTCCCGCTCCCGCTCCCGTTCCCGGTCCCGGTACCGGTACCGGCCGATCCCCCCGGTTCCCGTTTCCCTCCAATCCCCGTTCCCTCCCCTCCCCATTCCCGTTTTCTCCCCTCCATTCCCAGTTTCCCCCCCCCCCCCCCCGTTCCCCATCCCCGTTCCCGGTACCGGCCGATCCTCCCGGTTCCCGTTTTCCCCGTCTCCATTCCCGTTCCTGTTCCCCCCCATTCCCGGTCCCGTTCCCGGTTCCCGTTCCCGGTACCGGCCGATCCCCCCGGTTCCCCCCATTCCCGGTCCCATTCCGGGTTCCCGGTACCGGCCGATCCTCCCGGTTCCCGTTTCCCCCCCCCTCCATTCCCGTCCCTGTTCCCCCCCATTCCCGGTTCCTGTTGCCGGTACCGGCCGATCCCCCCGGTTCCCGTTTCCCCCCCCTCCATTCCCGGTCCCTTTCCCGGTTCCCGTTGCCGGTACCGGCCGATCTCCCCGGTTCCCCCCATTGCCGGTCCCGTTGCCGGTTCCCGTTGCCGGTACCGGCCGATCCCCCCGGTTCCCCCCATTCCCGTTCCCGGTTCCCGTTGCCGGTACCGGCCGATCCCCCCGGTTCCCCCCGTTCCCGGTCCCGTTCCCGGTTCCCGTTGCCGGTACCGGCCGATCCCCCCGGTTCCCCCCATTCCCGTTGCCGGTTCCCGTTGCCGGTACCGGCCGATCCCAGCAGCGCCGCCGCCACCCAGGCCAGGATGAAGGACCAGGAGAAGCTCCAGGAGCTGCGGGGGGGCCCCAGCAGGGCCAGAGCCCCCCCAGAGCCCAGGCCGAGCCCCAGGAGGGACAGCAGCCCTGGGGACAGCGGGGACAGGGACAGTGACAGCGGGGACAGTGACAGGCCGAGCCCCAGGAGGGACAGCAGCCCTGGGGACAGCGGGGACAATAGAGCGGGGACGGGGACAGCGGGGACAGGGACAGGGACAGTGACAGCGGGGACAGTGACAGGCCGAGCCCCAGGAGGGACAGCAGCCCTGGGGACAGCGGGGACAGCAGTGACAATAGGGCGGGGACAGGGGACAGTTTGGGATGGGGACAGCAGGGACAGGGGACAGCAAGAACAGGAGTGACACAGCTCGGGACAGGAGTGACAATGGAGCAGGGACAGGGGACACTTCGGGACACTGATGATCCCCAAATTCCCACCCTGCGGGGACAGGGGACAGCTCAGGGCAGAGGTGACACTCCCAGGAGGGACAGGAGTGACAATAGAGCAGGGACAGGGGACAGTTTGGGACAGGAGTGACCAGGGACAGCAGGGGCAGGGACAGGAGTGATGGGGGACACTTCGGGACACTGATGATCCCCAAATTCCCACCCTGCAGGGACAGGGGACAGCTCAGGACACGGGTGGCACTCCCAGCAGGGACAGGGACAGCCCCGATGTCCCCAAATCCCCACCCTGCCCAGCCCAGCGCTGCTCCTATGGGGACAGTCCCCAAGCCCTGTGTCCCTCCGTGTCCCCCATGTCCCCCCGTGTCCCCGGTGTCCCCAGATGTCCCCGCTGTCCCCACGTACCTGCCAGCAGCAGCGTGGCCCCCGTGTCCCCCGTGTCCCATGTTCCCCCGTGTCCCCAGATGTCCCCGGTGTCCCCAGATGTCCCCGGTGTCCCCACGTACCTGCCAGCAGCAGGGTGTCCCCCCGTGTCCCCCGTGTCCCCGGTGTCCCCAGATGTCCCCGGTGTCCCCACGTACCTGCCAGCAGCAGCGTGGTCCCCGCCGCCCGTTCCCGCTCCCGCCGGGCCCCGCCGGGCCCCAGGGGCAGCCCCAGGACGAGCCCCGCGGCCGCGGCCACCACCGAGAGCAGCAGCAGCGCCCGGGTGGCCTCCAGGAGAGCTGGGCAGGGGACACCGAGTGGGGACACCGAGTGGGGACACCAGGGTGGCACCCCCGGTGACCAAATCCAGGGGACACCCGCGGGGACGGCAGAGACACCGCCAGGGGTGGGGACGGTGGGGACAGAGATGGAACCCCCTCAATTTCCGTCCTGTGTGGGGGTGACATCTCTGGGGGACACCCATGGGGACATCTCTGGGGGTGACATCTCTGAGGGTGACATCTCTGGGGGACACCCATGGGGACATCTCTGGGAGTGACATCTCTGGGGGACACCCATGGGGACATCTCTGGGAGTGACATCTCTGGGGGACACCCATGGGGACATCTCTGGGAGTGGCACCGCCGGGGACAGACACCTCCAGTCTCCAGGGGACACTGGGGACACCCATGGGGACATCTCTGGGGGTGACATCTCTGAGGGACACCCATGGGGGACATCTCTGGGGGTGACATCTCTGGGGACAGACACCTCCAGTCTCCAGGGGACATTGGGGACACCCATGGGGACATCTCTGGGGGTGACATCTCTGAGGGACACCCATGGGGACATCTCTGGGGGTGACATCTCTGGGGGACACCCATGGGGACATCTCTGGGGTTCCCCGTGGGTGGCACCACCAGGGACATCACAGAGGGACCCAGGGAGGGGACACTGGGGACAGCGATGCCCCCCCCGTTGTCCCCATGCCCGGCGTACCTGGGGTGGTGGCATGGGGGTGGCACTGTCCCCCGAGGCAGCCGTGCCACAGCCCCAGGCTGGCCGTGCCCCCCGGTGCCCGGCGCTGTGCCCAGAACGGGGTGGCAGTGGCGGCCACCAGCAGTGCCAGGCCGGTGGCACCGCACAGGGACCCCCCGAGTGGCATCCTGAGGGGACACGGGGACAGCTGGGGACATGGGGACAGTGTGGGGACATGGGGACAGAGTGGGGACAGCGTGGAGAGGGCATGGGGACAACGTGGGGACAGTGTGGGGACAGTGTGGGGACAGTGTGGAGATGTGGGGACAGCGTGGGGACATGGGGACAGTGTGGGGACAGTGTGGGGGGATATGAGAACAGACGTGGGGACAGCAGCAGGGACATGGGGACAGCGTGGGGACAGTGTGGGGACAGTTTGGGACAACCGCAGGGATGCAGGGACAGGCATGGGGACAGTTTGGGGACATGGGGACAGTGTGGGGACAGGCATGGGGACAGTTTGGGGACAGTTTGGGGACATGGGGACAGCATGGGGACAGGCATGGGGACAGTTGGGGACAGCGTGGGGACAACCGTAGGGATGCAGGGACAGGCATGGGGACAGCGTGGGGACACGGGGACAGGCTCTGGGACACAGAGAAAGTGTGGGGACAGTGTGGGGACATCTGTGGGGGACACGAGGATCCCCAGGATGTCATCTCATGGGGACACAGGGGACACCCACGGGGACATCTCTGGGGACATGGGGGTGCCCGTGGGTGGCACCTCAGGGGACACCTGTGGGGACATTCCTGGGGGAAGGGGGTACATGGGGGTGGCACCTCTGGGGACACGGGGGACATCCCTAGGGGAGGGGACACTGGGGACAGACACAGGGGACACAGGGGACATTGGGGACATTGGGACTCACCCGCCGTCAGCAGCCCATGGCCCCTGTCCCCGTGTCGGTCTGTCCCTGCTGTCCCCGTGTCTGTCCCCGCTGTCCCCGTGTCCGTCTGTCCCGCTGTCCCCAGGGAGGGGACAGGGCCCCCGGCACGTGGCACTGCCATTGTTGGGGACACAATGCGGGAAGGCTCTGGCTGCTGAGGTGGCACCACCAGCCTGTCCCCAGGCGGGTGACACCGCGGGGACAGGGGGGGACACGGACGGGTCCTGCCAGGCCTTGGGGACAGCGGGTGACAGCCCCGAGGGCAGGGCCAGCCCTGGCTGGGGACATTGGGGACACTGCCCGGCTGGAGAGGGGACACTGGGGACACGGGGGACATGGGGGACAGAGACATTGGGGACACTGGGGACATGGGGGACATGAGGGACAGAGACACTGGGGACACGGGGGACACGGGGGACACGGGGGACATGGGGGACAGAGACACTGGGGACATGGGGGACATGGGGACAGGGACATTGGGGATATTGGGGACATGGGGACACGGACACTGGGGACATTGGGGATCAGGGACATTGGGGATATTGGGGACATTGGGGACATGGGGACACTGGGGACATGGGGGACATTGGGACAGAGACATTGGGGACACTGGGGACATTGGGACAGGGACATTGGGGACATGGGGACGTGGGGACATGGGGGACAGAGACACTGGGGATATTGGGGACATGGGGGACAGTTCCGCCCCCAGACCCCCAAAACCGCCCCGAACCCACAAAGCCCCCAGACCCCCGCAATGCCCCGGCCCCTCGGACCCCCCCCAGAATACTCCGAGACACCCCCAGAACCCCCCTGACCCCAACACCTCCAATCCCCTCAGGACCCCCCAAAACCCCCCTGAACTCCCTGAACCCCTTAGGACCCCCAAACCCCCTGGACCCCCCCAGAACCCCAAACCCCCCAGACCCCGAACCCCCCTGGACCCCCAACACCTCGAATCCCCCAAGACCCTCAGGACCCGCCCGGACCCCCCCCCAAGAAACCCCAAAACCCCAAACACCACAGGCCCCCAACCCTCCTGGACCCCCCCCAAACCCCCCAGAACCCCAAATCCCCCAGAACCCCAAACCCCCCGAACCCTCCCAGAGCCCCCCCTGGACCCCCCTGAACCCCAAACCCCCCCGGGCCCCCCCAAACCCCCCGGGGGTCCCCAGGGCCGCCCCCAGCCCCAGGGGCAGCAGCAGCAGCAGCAGCTCCCACATGGCCCCGGGGGGACACGGGGGTGACACACGGGGGTGACACACGGGGGACACACGGGGGACACACGGGGGACACGGGGGGGGCACAGGGCCCGGCCCTGCCACGTGGCGGCCGCTCCTCCCCACGGGCCGGTCCCAGTGTCCCCAAATGTCCCCAAATGTCCCCAAATGGCCCCGCGGGTGTCCCCCACGCCAGCCCCGGCCAAGTGTTGGGGTCACCTCCTGTGTCGCTGTCGCCTCTATGTCCCTGCCAGGGTGTCGCTGTCACCGCCGTGTCCCTCTCAGGGTGTCCCTGCCACCCTCCTGTCACCCCAAAGTGTCCCCGTGTCCCCCCAAAGTGTCCCCGTGTCACCCCAAAGTGTCCCCATGTCCCATCCAGGGTGTCCCTGTCACACCCGTGTGCCCTCAAAGTGTCCCTGTGTCCCTGTCAGGGTGTCACCGTCACCCTCGTGTTCCATCCAAGGTGTCCCTGTGTCCCTGCCAGGGTGTCACTGTCACTTCCACGTCCCTCCAAAGTGTCCCTGTGTGCCCCCCCAAAGTGTCTCTCTGTCCCTCTCAGGGTGTCCCTGTCACCCCCATGTCCCACCCAGGGTGTCCCCATGTTCCCACCGGGTGTCCCTGTCACCCCCATGTCCCCCCCATGCTGTCCCTGTCCCCCCCCCAAGGCGTCCCCATGTCCCCCTTAGGGTGTCCCTGTCACCTCCTATGTCCCTCCAAAGTGTCCCCGTGTCCCCTCAAAGTGTCCCCATGTCCCATCAGGGTGTCCCTGCCACCCCCGTGTCGCAGTCAGTGTCACCCCCATGTCCCCCACAGGGTGTCCCCTCCCCATCAGAGTGTCACTGTCACCCCCATGTCCCACCAAAGTGTCCCCGTGTCCCCTCAAAGTGTCCCCATGTCCCATCCAGGGTGTCCCTGCCACCCCCGTGTCCCCCCTCAAAATGTCCCCATGTTCCCCAGGCGTCTCTGTCACCCCCATGTCCCCCTTAGGGTGTCCCTGTCACCTCCTAATGTCCCTCCAAAGTGTCCCCGTGTCCCCTTTAAGTGTCTCCGTGTCCCATCCAGGCTGCTCCTGTCACCCCAGTGTCCCCCATGGCTGTGTCCCCCCCCTCCCATCCTGTCCCTGAACCCCCCCAAGTTGTCCCCATGTCCCCTCGGAGTGTCCCCACGTCCCATCCAGGGTGTCCCTGTCACCTCCATGTCCCAGTCAGTGTCACCCCCATGTCCCCCACAGGGTGTCCCCCCTCCTCAGGGTGTTCCTGTCACCCCCCTGTCCCCCCAAACTGTCCCTGTGTCCCATCCAGGCTGTCCCTGTAACCCCCTTGTCCCTCCCCACCCCTCCTCAAGTGTCCCCATGTCCCCCCCAGGTGTCCCTGTCACCCCCCCTGTCCCCCCCCCCCTCCCATCCTGTCCCTGTGCCTCCCCAAGTTGTCCCCATGTCCCCTCGGAGTGTCCCCATGTCCTTCCAGGTGTCCCTGCCACCCCCATGTCCCTCCAAAGTGTCCCCATGTCCTTCCAGGTGTCCCTGCCACCCCCATGTCCCTCCAAAGTGTCCCCGTGTCCCCCCCAGGTGTGTCCCTGTCACCCCCATGTCCCCTCGGAGTGTCCCCATGCCCCTTCCAGGCTGTTCCTGTCCCCCCCCCAAGTTGTCCCCATGTGTCCCCCCCAGGGCTGTCCCCACCCCCGATGTCACACAGGGCGGGGCTTGAACAACCCAAACCCCCCCCCCCCCGGACCCCCCCATTGTCACCCCCGGTGTCCCCCCCCCCCCCATTGTCACCCCCGGTGTCCCCCCCCCCCCCCCCCCATTGTCACATTGTCACCCCCTCCCGGTGTCACCGGGAAAGCCACGCCCGGATCTCTCGAGTGCCGCCACTTTATTGCGGAGGGCGGGGGGACCCTGGGGACCCCCCCATGCTGTGACCCCCCTGTCCCCATGCTGTGTCCCCCCCTGTCCCCATCCTGTGTCCCCCCTCAGTCCTGCAGGTTGCGGAACGCCGCCACCATCTCCTCCTGCAGCTGCGCGTAGCTCGCCAGGATGCGCTGCTCACCGTCCTTCACCGGGTCCTGGGGACACCGCGGCGACACCGCGGGGACACGGGGGTGGCACCGTCAGAACCCCCCCGGGTCACCCACATTGAGATTCGCACGGGATCCCCCCCAAAAAAACCACCTGGGACCCCCAAATGGGGTCACAGCCCCCCCCTCGTTCTGATGGTCACAAGGGACATGGGGGGGACACGGGGGTGGCACCTTCAGAGCCACATTGGGGTGTCCCCAAACCCCCCCCCCGGGTCACCCACATTGAGATTCGTGTGGGACCCCCCCCAAAAAATCCAGCCGGGACCCCCAAATGGGGTCACAACCCCCAAATCGCCTTAACATCCATGTGAGGACCCCAAAATCCCCCCTTAACCCTCCCCTAGCACCCCCAAACCCCCCCTTATCCTTCCCCCAGGACCCCCAAACTCCTCCTTAACCCTCCCGTGGGACCCCCAAATCCCCTTTAACCTCCAACAGGACCCCCCAAACCCCCTTTAAAATCCCCCAGGACCCCCAAATCCCCCCTTAACCCTCCCGTGGGACCCCCCAAACCCCCCCTTAACTGTCCCATAGGACCCCAAACCCCCCTTGAACCTCCCCCAGGACCCCCAAACTCCCTCTAATCTTCCCCTAGGACCCCCAAATCCTCCCTTAACTCTTCCATAGGATCCCCAAATCCCCCCTTAACCTCCCCCCAGGACCCCCAAACTCCACTTAACTCCCCCCAGGACCCCCAAATCTCCCCTTAACTCTCCCATAGGACCCCCAAACCCCCCTTTAACCTTCCCCTAGGATCCCCCAGCCCCTCTTTAACCTCCCTCACGGCCCCCAAACTCCACTTAATTCCCTCTGGGACCCCTAAATCCCCCCTTAACCTCCCCCCAGGACCCCCAAACCCCCTTGAACCTCCCCTAGAACCCCCAAACTCCCCCCTTAACCTTCCCCAGGACCCCCCAAACCCCCTTTAAAATCCCCCAGGACCTCCAAATCTCCCCTTAACCCTCCCATGGGACCCCCAAACCCCCTTGAACCTCCCCAGGACCCCCAAACTCCCTCTAATCTTCCCCTAGGACCCCCGAATCTCCCCTTAACCTCCCTCAGGACCCCCAAATCCCCCCTTTACCCTCCCATGGGACCCCCAAACCCCCCCTTAACCCTCCCATGGGACCCCAAAACCCCCTTTAACCTTCCCCTAGGATCCCCCAGCCCCTCTTTAACCTCCCTCACGACCCCCAAACTCCACTTAATTCCCTCTAGGACCCCTAAATCCCCCCTCTAACCCCCCCCAGGACCCCACCTGGAACTTCATGGCGCTCAGGCGGTACAGGATGTCGCCGAGCCCCTCGCGGATGGTGGCCCAGGTGACACGCTGCTCCTCGGGCCCCGCGCCCTCCACCGCCCCCCGCGCCAGCTCGTAGAAGGTGACGAGGTTCTGCAGCATGCCCACGGTCTTGTAGAAGGGGCAGAACCTGGGGAGGGGGTCACGATGGGGGAGTTTGGGGTGTCAGGGAGGGAATTTGGGGGGATTTGAGGGAGTTTGGGGTGTCAGGGAGGGAATTTGGGGGTGTTTGGGGGGTCAGAATTGGGTGGGGAGTGTCAGGGTGCAGCATGCCCACGGTCTTGTAGAAGGGGCAGAACCTGAGGAAGGGCCCAGAGGGGTTCAGGGGGGGGGTTTGGGGATTTGGGGGGGGGGGTCAGGGTGGTTTTGGGGGGTAAAAGGGTTTGGGGGTCCCGGTACCGGTCGTAGGCCGAGTATCCGTTCTGCTGCAGGAAATCGTCCTTGAGCAGTTTGGCCACCTCCAGGGTCACTTTGTCACCCTCGGCCAGCGACGCCTGCGGGGACAGCGCGGTCCTGGCACTGCCCGGGGCCCACAGAGCCCAGATCCCATAAAACCCATCGATCCCATTGATCCCACAAACCCCATAAAACCCATCGATCCCATTGATCCCACAAACCCCATTGATCCCATAGATTCCATAGACACCAACCCCATATATCCCATTGATCTCACTGATCCCATAGAGCCCATTGATCCCACAAATCCCATAAAACCCATCGATCCCATTTATCCCACAAATCCCATAAAACCCATCGATCCCGTTGATCCCACAAACCCCATTGAGCTCATTGATCACACAAACCCCATCAATCCCATAGATCCCATCAATCCCATTGATCTCACTGATCCCATAGATCCCATCAATCCCACAAATCCCAAAAAACCCATCGATCCCATTGATCCTATTGATCCCACAAACCCCATTGAGCTCATTGATCCCACAAACCCCATCAATCCCATAGATCCCATCAATCCCACTGATCTCACTGATCCCATAGATCCCATTTATCCCACAAATCCCATAAAACCCATCGATCCCATTGATCCCACAAATCCCATAAAACCCATCGATCCCATTGATCTCACAAACCCCATTGAGCTCATTGATCCCACAAACCCCATTGAGCTCATTGATCCCACAAACCCCATCAATCCCATAGATCCCATCAATCCCACTGATCTCACTGATCCCATAGATCCCATAAAACCCATCGATCCCATTGATCTCACAAACCCCACTGAGCTCATTGATCCCACAAACCCCATTGATCCCATAGATTCCATAGACACCAACCCCATCAATCCCATTGATCTCACTGATCCCATAGAGCCCATCAATCCCACAAATCCCACAAACACCATTGATCCAACAGATCCCACAAACCCCATTGATCCCACTGATCCCATAGATCCCATTCATCTCAAAGATCCCATCAGTCCCACAAACCCCGCAAATCCCATAAATCCACCTTGCCACGAGCTACACAGTCTCGGCCAGCTCCTCCTTCTCCTGCAGGGTCCCACATCCTACACCCCACATCTCACATCCCACACCCCATATCTCACATCCCACACCCCATAAGCCCCCCAAATCCCACAATCCCAGACCTTCCCCACGAGCTGCACGATCTCGGCCAGCTCCTCCTCCTCCTGCAGGGTCCCACATCCCACACTCCATATCTCACATCCCACACTTCACATCTCACATCCCACACCCCATATCTCACATCCCAGACCCCACAAGCCCCCCAAAACCTCCAAATCCCAATCCCAGACCTTCCCCACGAGCTGCACGATCTCGGCCAGCTCCTCCTCCTCCTGCAGGGTCCCATACCCCATATCCCACATCTCACACCCATATCCCACACCCCATATCTCACATCCCACACCCCATATCTCACAACCCACACCCCATAAGCCCCCCAAACCCCAAAACCCCACAATCCCAGACCTTCCCCACGAGCTGCACGATCTTGGCCAGCTCCTCCTCCTCCTGCAGGGTCCCACATCCCACACTCCATATCTCACATCCCACACTTCACATCTCACATCCCACACCCCATATCTCACATCCCACACCCCATAAGCCCCCCAAACCCCAAAATCCCACAATCCCAGACCTTCCCACGAGCTGCACGATCTCAGCCAGCTCCTCCTCCTCCTGCAGGGTCCCACATCCCATATTCCATACCCCATATCCCACACTCCATATCTCACATCCCACACCCCATATCTCACATCCCGCACCCCATAAGCCCCCCAAAGCCCACAAATCCCCTAGAAGCACCTTCCCCACGAGCTGCACGATCTCGGCCAGCTCCTCCTCCTCCTGCAGGATGCGCCGGGCGCGGTCTCTCAGCGCGGGCAGCTCGGGGTGGGCGCGCTCGTAGTGCGGCTCGAGGGCGCGCAGGTAGCGCGAGTACGAGATCAGCCAGTTCACCGACGGGAAGTGCTTGCGCTGCGCCAGCTTCTTGTCCAGCCCCCAGAACACCTGGGAGTGTCACCGAGGGTCACCCAGTGTCACCCAGTGCCACCTCGTGTCACCCCCAGGTCACCCAGGGCATCCCCGAGCTTCTTATCTCCATGGAACACCTGGCAGTGTCACCCCCGTGCCACCCTGTGTGTCCCTGTGCTTCTTGTCCAGCCCCCAGAACACCTGAGGTGTCACCCAGTGTCACCCAGTGCCACCTCGTGTCACCCCCAGGTCACCCAGGGCATCCCCGAGCTTCTTATCCCCATGGAACACCTGCCAGTGTCACCCCCGTGCCACCCTGTGTGTCCCTGTGCTTCTTGTCCAGCCCCCAGAACACCTGGCAGTGTCACCCAGTGTCACCCCCGGGTCACCCATCCTGTCCCCGAGCTTCTCATGCCCCAGAACAGCCGGTAATGTCACCCCATGTCACCCCCCGTGTCACCAAGTTTCTGGTGCAGCCCAGAGCACCTGAGACACCGGGGATGTCACCGTGCCGTCATCCAGGGGTCACTGTGGCCCTGTCCCCTCCCAGTGTGTCCCCCCATGTTTCCTCTCGTGGTGTGTCCCTGTCCCACTCACGCCCCCCGCTGTCCCCGCTGGTGTCCCCGCTGTCCCCAGTGTCCCCTGTGAGTGTCCCCAGTGTCCCCTCTGTCCCCTGTGAGTGTCCCCAGTGTCCCCCCTGTCCCCAGTGTCCCCTGTGAGTGTCCCCAGTGTCCCCTGTGAGTGTCCCCTGTGAGTGTCCCCGCTGTCCCCTGTGAATGTCCCCAGTGTCCCCTCTGTCCCCTGTGTCCCTGTGAGTGTCCCCAGTGTCCCCAGTGTCCCTGTGAGTGTCCCCAGTGTCCCTGCTGTCCCCAGTGTCCCCTGTGAGTGTCCCCTGTGAGTGTCCCCAGTGTCCCCTCTGTCCCCTGTGAGTGTTCCCAGTGTCCCCTCTGTCCCCTGTGTCCCCTGAGAGTGTCCCCTGTGAGTGTTCCCAGTGTCCCCGCTGTCCCCAGTGTCCCCTGTGAGTGTCCCCTGTGAGTGTCCCCAGTGTCCCCGCTGTCCCCAGTGTCCCCTGTGAGTGTCCCCAGTGTCTCCGCTGTCCCCTGTGAGTGTCCCCTGTGAGTGTCCCCAGTGTCCCCAGTGTCTCCGCTGTCCCCTGTGAGTGTCCCCTGTGAGTGTCCCCAGTGTCCTCTGTGAGTGTCCCCAGTGTCCCCGCTGTCCCCTGTGAGTGTCCCCAGTGTCCCCTCTGTCCCCAGTGTCCCCTGTGAGTGTCCCCAGTGTCTCCGCTGTCCCCTGTGAGTGTCCCCAGTGTCCCCTCTGTCCCCAGTGTCCCCTGAGAGTGTCCCCAGTGTCCCCGCTGTCCCCTGTGAGTGTCCCCAGTGTCCCCTGTGAGCATCCCCAGTGTCCCCTCTGTCCCCTGTGTCCCTGTGAGTGTCCCCAGTGTCCCCCCTGTCCCCAGTGTCCCCTGTGAGTGTCCCCAGTGTCCCCTCTGTCCCCTGTGAGTGTCCCCAGTGTCCCCCCTGTCCCCAGTGTCCCCTGTGAGTGTCCCCAGTGTCCCCTGTGAGTGTCCCCTGTGAGTGTCCCCGCTGTCCCCTGTGAGTGTCCCCAGTGTCCCCTCTGTCCCCTGTGTCCCTGTGAGTGTCCCAGTGTCCCCGCTGTCCCCTGTGAGTGTCCCCAGTGTCCCCTGTGAGAGTCCCCAGTGTCCCTGCTGTCCCCAGTGTCCCCACTGTCCCCTGTGTCCCCTGTGAGTGTCCCCAGTGTCCCCTGTGAGTGTCCCCAGTGTCCCCTGTGAGTGTCCCCAGTGTCCCCTCTGTCCCCTGTGTCCCTGTGAGTGTCCCCAGTGTCCCCGCTGTCCCCTCACCTGCACGATGCCCAGCGTGGCCGAGGTGACAGGATCTGAGAAGTCCCCTCCGGGTGGGGACACCCTGCGGGGGGAGGGGGGCCGAGGTGAGATGGGGGTGCACAGGGGGGGTCCCCCCATCCTGGCCATGGGGACACGGTGACACACGCGGGGACATTCATAGGGGACACGGTGACATGCACGGGGACATTCATAGGGGACATGGTGACACACACGGGGACATTCATAGGGGACACGGTGACACGCACAGGGACAGGGAACACAGAGACAGGGGACATGGGGACACTCATGGGGACACAGGGACAGAGGGCACAGGGACACTCATGGGGACACACACGGGGACATGGGGACAGGGTGACACAAGGGCACTCAGGGGGGACAGGGGACATGGGGACACTCAGAGGGACATGGGGACATGGGCACACAGGGACGGACACGGAGACAGGGGACATGGGGACATGGGAACATGGGGACACAGGACACGGGGACAGGGGGACACTCACAGGGACATGGGGACATATGGACACAGGGACACTCATGGGGATATGGGGACAGGGGACACTCACAGGGGACACACACGGGGACATTCAGGGGGACATGGGGACACTCATGGGGACACACATGGGGACTCTCATAGGGACAGGGGACACGGGGACACGGGGACATAGGACACAGGGACACTCATGGTGACACGGTGACACGGGGACAGGGGCCATGGGGACACAGGGACATGGGGACATGGGGACATAGGTGGCACTCATGGTGACGCAGTGACACAGGGACAGGGGACATGGGGACACAGGTGGCACTCATGGGGACACGGTGACACAGGGACACAGGTGGCACTCATGGTGACACGGTGACACAGGGGCCATGGGGACACAGGTGGCACTCATGGGGACACGGTGACACAGGGGCCATGGGGACACAGGTGGCACTCATGGGGACATGGTGACACGGGGGACACTCATGGGGACACGGTGACACAGGGACACAGGTGGCACTCACGCCCCGACGATGCTGACGCTGCCCTCGCGCTCGGGGCTGCCCAGGCACCGCGCCCGCCCCGCGCGCTCATAGAACGAGGCCAGGCGGGCACCGAGGTACGCGGGGTACCCGCTGTCTGTGGGGACACGGGGACACGGCTGCCACCTCACTGCCACCTCCTGTCACTGCCCTGTCACCTCACTGTCACCCCAGTACCCGCTGTCTGTGGGGACACGGCTATCACCTCACTGTCACCTCACTGTCACTGCTCTGTCACCCCCAGTACCCGCTGTCTGTGGGGACACGGGGACACGGCTGTCACCTCCCTGTCACCTCCCTGTCACTGCCCTGTCAGCCCCGGTACCCGCTGTCTGTGGGGACACGGGGACACAGCTGTCACCTCACTGTCACCTCACTGTCACCCCCCAGTACCCGATGTCTGTGGGGACACGGCTGTCACCTCACTGCCACCTCCTGTCACTGCCCTGCCAGCCCCCAGTACCCGCTGTCTGTGGGGACACAGCTGTCACCTCACTGCCACCTCACTGTCACTGCCCTGTCACCTCCTGTCACTGCCCTGTCACCTCACTGCCACCTCACTGTCACTGCCCTGTCATCCCCAGTACCCGCTGTCTGTGAGGGGACACGGCTGCCACCTCACTGACACCTCCTGGAACATGGCTGTCACCTCACTGTCACTGCCCTGTCACCTCACTGTCACCCCCAGTACCCGCTCTCTGTGAGGGGACACGGCTGTCACTGCCTTGTCACCTCCCCGTCACCATCCTGTCACCTCCCGTGTTTTTGGGGTCTCCCCTGTGCCCACCCCGCGGTTTTTGGGGTCTCTCTCCCTCCGTCACCTCTTGGTTTTTGGGGTCTCCCCCCTGCCCACCCCCCTCAATTTTTGGGGTCTCTCCCCCTGCCCACTCCCCAGGTTTTGGGGTCTCCCCCACGCCCACCCCTCGCAGTTTTTGGGGTCTCTCCCCCCTCATCACCCCACGGTTTTTGGAGTCTCCTCCCCCCCGGGGATTTGGGGTCACCGCCACCTCCCATTTGGTTTTTGGGGTTTCCCCTTCCCCCCGTGTTTTGGGGTCTCTCCCACGCCAGGTTTTTGGGGTCTCTCCCTGCAGCCACCCCTCAGTTTTTGGGTCTCTCTCCCCATGTTTTGGGGTCTCCCCTGTGCCCACCCCGCAGTTTTTGGGGTCTCCCCAGCCCAGTTTTTGGGGTCTCCTTCCCTCCCCATGTTTTGGCGTCTTCCCGCCCCGTGTTTTTGGGGTCTCCTCCATGCCCATCCCACAGGTTTTAGGGTCTCCCCTCCGTGTTTTTGGGGTCTCTCCCACACCAGGTTTTTGGGGTCTCTCCCTGCAGCCCCCCCGCAGTTTTTGGGGTGTCCCCCAGCGCGGTTTTTGGGGTCTCACCCGCGGGCATCTCCGCCAGGCGCCCCGAGATCTCCCTGAGCGCCTCGGCCCAGCGCGAGGTGGAGTCGGCCAGGAGGCAGCTGTGCAGCCCCATGTCCCGGAAATACTCGGCCAGCGTGATCCCTGACACGCGTGACACGTGTGTCACACGTGTGTCACACCCCCAGGGACAGCGTGATCCCTGACACGCGTGACACGTGTGTCACATGTGTGTCACACCCCCAGGGACAGCATGATCCCTGCCACACGTGTGTCACACCACCAGGGACAGCGTGATCCCTGCCACACGTGTGTCACATGTGTGTCACACACCCAGGGACAGCGTGATCCCTGCCACGCGTGTGTCACATGTGTGTCACACCACCAGGGACAGCGTGATCCCTGCTATATGTCACACGTGTGTCACATGCGTGTAACACCTGTCACACACCTGCCACACCCCCAGGGACAGCGTGATCCCTGCCACACGTGTCACAGGTGTGTCACATGTGTCACACACCTCTCACACACCTGCCACTCCCCCAGGGACAGCGTGATCCCTGCCACACACACGTCACACATGTCACACCTGTCACACCCCCAGGGACAGCCCCAGCCTTGTCACACACCCATGTCCCTGTCCCCCCATGTCCCCCCATGTCCCTGTCACACACACACGTGTCCCTGTCCCCCCACATCCCCCAGTGTCCCCTCCATGTCCCCATGTCCCCATCACACACACACGTGTCCCCGTCCCCCCCAGGTCCCCGTGTCCCCGTGTTCCCCCGCGTCCCCCCACGTCCCTGTCACACACACACGTGTCCCTGTCCCCCGGTGTCCCCTCCGTGTCCCCAGTGTCCCCACCGGTGTAGATGGAGGCCTCTCGAGCAGCCACGGGCATGTTGGACGTGTTGGCCACGAGCGTCGTGCGCTTCATGATGGACTCGGAGCGGCCGCCGACCTCCATGGTCAGCTGGGGACAGCAGTGTCACACTGTCACCTCCCCGTGGCACCACGGCACAGCCCTGCCACCCCGATGTCCCCCCGTGTGGCACTGTCACCTCGGGGAAGTCCCTGCAGACCCGCCATGAACTGCCGTGTCACTGTCACTGCCCTGCCACCCCCGTGGCCCGGTGCCACCCCAATGTCCCTGTGTCCCCGTGTCACTGTGTCACCTCAGGGAAGTCCTTGAGGACTCTCCACGAACACTCGTGTCACTGTCACTACCCTGTCACCCCGATGTCCCCTGGATGTCCCGGTGTCACCGTGTCACCTCGGGGAAGTCCCACGAACATCCACGTCATTGTCACTGCCCTGCCACCCCCATGTCCCCCTGTGTCCCCAGATCCCGGTGCCACCATGATGTCCCGGTGTCCCGTGTCACTGTGTCCCCTCGGGAAAATCCCTGAGGACTCTCCATGAACACTGGTGTCACTGCCACCCCTCTGCCACCCCCATGTCCCCATGTCCCGCCGCGTCGCAGTGCCACCCCAATGTCCCCTGGATGTCCCAGTGTCTGCTGCAGTGGTGTCACCTCGGGGCAGTGCCATGAACACCCGTGTCACTGCCACTGCCCTGCCACCCCAATGTCCCCCCGTGTCCCCATGTCCCGGTGCCATCCCCTCTCCCCGTGCCACCCTGATGTCCCCGATGTCCCAACGTCCCCCTGTCACCTCGGGAAGTCCCATGAACTCCCGTGCCGCTGCCACCCCCATGCCACCCCCATGCCCTCCCATGTCCCCATGTCCCGGTGCCACCCTGATGTCCCCCCTTGTCCCGGTGCCACCCTGATGTCCCAGTGTCCTCCGCATGTCCTGGTGTCTGATGTCCCCATGTCGCCTTGGGGAAGTCCCACGAACACCCGTGTCACTGTCACTGCCCTGCCACCCCGATGTCCCCGATATCCCCACATCTCGCCGTGTCCCAGTGCCACCCCCTGTGTCCCAGTGCCATCCTGATGTCCCGGTGTCCCCCGGCTGTCCCAGTGTCCCCGGGCTGTCCCGGTGTCGGTGCGGCGCTGTCACCTCGGGGAAGTCCCATGAACACCCGTGTCACTGTCACCCCCATGCCATCCCCATGCCCTCCCATGTCCCCATGTCCCGGTGCCACCCTGATGTCCCCCCTTGTCCCAGTGCCACCCTGATGTCCCAGTGTCCTCCGGATGTCCCGGTGTCTGATGTCCCCGTGTCGCCTTAGGGAAGTCCCACAAACACCCGTGTCACTGTCACCCCAATATCCCCCTGTGCCCCATGTCCCAATGCCACCCCGGTGGCCCCCGGCTGTCCCGGTGTCCCCAATATCCCGGTGTCCCTGCTGTCCCGGTGTCCCCCGGCTGTCACGGTGTCCCTGCTGTCCCGGTGTCCCCGGGCTGTCCCGGTGTCCCCCGGCTGTCGCGGTGCCCGGTGTGGCGCTGTCACCTCGGGGAAGTCCCGCAGCACCTCGGACATTTCGTTGCCGCGCTCCCCGCAGCCCACGTAGACGATGACATCGCTGTTGGAGTACTTGGACAGCGACTGCGAGATCACCGTCTTCCCGCAGCCGAACGCGCCCGGGATGGCCGTGGTGCCGCCCTGCACGCACCTGGTGACACCGCGGGGACACCGCACGGCGGTGGTGGCACTGCGGTGGCGCCCCGTGCCTGTCCCCATGCTCGTTCCCACCCGTGTCCCTGCGCCAGCCCCGTCCTGTCCCCGTTCCTGTCCCCAGATCCATCTCTCCCTGTTCCCATTCCTGTCCCCATTCCTGTCCCCAAATCCATCTCTCCCTGTCCCCATTCCTGTCCCCAATCCAGCTCTGCCTGTCCCCATCACTGTCCCCAAATTTATCTCTGTCCCCATTCCTGTCCCTAAATCCATCTCTGCCTGTCCCCATCCCTGTCCCCAAATCCATCTCTGCTGTCCCCATCCTTATCCCCATTCCTGTCCCCAAATCCATCTTCGCCTGTCCCCATTCCTGTCCCCAAATCCAGCTCTCCCTGTCCCCAAATCCAGCTCTGCCTGTCCCCATCCCTGTCCCCAAATCCAGCTCTCCCTGTCCCCTTTCCTGTCCTCAGCTCCATCTCTCCCTGTCCCAAATCCCTTCCCTGTCCCTGTCCTTGTCCCCATCCCTGTCCTAATCCCGCTCCCTACAGGAACAGCGCACTCCCCCAATCCCAATCCCAGTCCTGATCCCAATCCCGTTCCCAATCCCGTTCCCGGTCCCGTTCCGTACGGGAAGAGCGCGTCCAGGACCCTCTGGCCGGTCAGCAGGGGGTGATTGGCCGGGAGCTTCTCGGCCACGGGCCGGACCTGCCGGACCGGCCACACCTGGATCATGGAGAGCGGCTCACGGACACCCTGGAACTCCAGCTCCAGCACCACGTCCTGCGGGATTGGCGGGGATCAACATGGGATCGGGCCGGGATCGGCAGGGATCAGCCCGGGATCAACCTGGGATCAACCCGGGATCGGCAGGGATCAACCCGGGATCAACCTGGGATTGGCGGGGATCAACCCGGGATCAGCCCGGGATCAACCCGGGATCAGTGGGGATCAACCCGGGATCAACCCAGGATCGGCGGGGATCAACACGGGATCGGCCCGGGATCGGCGGGGATCAGCCAGGACCGGCGGGGATCAGCCCGGGATCGTCCCAGGACCAACCCAGGATCAGCCTGGGATCAACCCGGGATCAACCCGGGATCAGCTCGGGACACCCTGCCCGGCCCCCACCCCGCCTATCCCGATCCCAATGATCCCGACCCTGATCCCGCTAATCCCGACCCTGCTCCCCCTGATCCCAATCCTGATCCCGACCCAAATCCTGTTAATCCCAATGATCCCAACCCAGATCCCGCTGATCTCAATGATCCCCATCCTGATCCCGACCCCACTCCCGCTGATCCCAACCCCACTGTTCCCAATGATCCCGACCCAAATCCCACTGATCCCAACCCCACTGTTCCCAATGATCCCGACCCCACTCCCGCTGATCTCAATGATCCCGATCCAACCCCGCTCCCACTGATCCAAATGATCTCGATCCTGATCCTGATCCTGATCCCAACCCCAATCCCACTGACGCTGCTGGACCCAATGATCCCTATCCCACTGATCCCGACCCCGCTGATCCCAACAATCCCACTGATCCTGACCCCAATCCCGCTGATCCAAATAATCCCCATCCTGATCCCGACCCCGCTGATGCCGCTGGACCCAATGATCCCGATCCCGCTGATCCCAACGATCCCACTGATTCCAACCCCGACCCCGCTGATCCCAACGATCCCACTGATTCCAATCCCAACCCCGCTGATCCCAATGATCCCCATACTGATCCCGACCCCGATCCTGCTGACACCACTGGTCCCAATGATCCCAATCCCGCTGATCCCGACCCAGACCCCGCTGATCCCAACGATCCCACTGATCCTGATCCCAGTCTCGCTGATCCCAGTGATCCCGATCCTGATCCCGACCCTGATCCTGCTGACACCACTGGTCCCAATGATCCTGATCCCAATGATCCCACTGATCCTGATCCCAACCCCGCTGATCCAAATGATCCCGATCCTGATCCCGACCCCGATCCTGCTGACACCACTGGTCCCAGTGATCCCGATCCCGCTGATCCCGATCCCAATCCCGCTCCTCTCGGACCTGCTCTGGCTAATCCAAATAATCCCAATCCTGATCCCAATCCCGCTAATCCCGACCCCGTTGACGCCGCTGGTCCCAATGATCCCGATCCCAATCCCGCTGATCCCAGTGATCCCGATCCCAATCCCGCCGTTCACGGTGCCGTTCCCGGTGCCGTTCCCGCTCACCGTCACTCGGTAGTGCCCGGGGGGCGCGATGTAGGTGACGGTGCCGCGGCTGCGGGGCGGGACCATCAGCCGGTGCTGCAGCAGCGAGTTCTCCGCCACCGAGCCGTAAATGTCCCCTCCCGTCACGTGGCTCCCGACCTGGCGACACCGCGGCGACACCGTCAGAGACCCCCGTGTCGTGTGTCCCTCCTGTCCCCCGTGTGACCCGTGTCCCCATGTCCTTGTCACCTTCGTGTCCTCATGTCTGCATCCTCAGTGTCCCGATGTCCCCTGTGTCCCTGCAACCCCGTGTCTCTGTGTCCCCCCATGTCCCCGCGGCTCTGCGACCCCCGTGTCCCCAAGTCCCCCATGTCCCCTGTGTCCCCCAATGTCCCCGCGGCTCTGCGACCCCCGTGTCCCCAAGTCCCCCATGTCCCCAATGTCCCCCTGCGTCCCCCCGTTCCTGTGTCCTCTCTGTCATTGTGTCCCCACCCCCTTTTTGGGGTCCCCTCCTTGGCAGGGGTGACAGGGAGGGGACAGGGAAGGACAGAAGGAGGTGACAATGGAGGATGATGTCCCGTGGCAGGGACAGGACGGGACGGAGGGGGACAAAAGGGGACAGAGGGGTTGAGGGGACAGGGAGGGGACAGAGGGGATGGCAGGACGGGGAGGGGACAGGGAGGGGACAAGGAGGGAATGGCAGGACAGGACGGGGAGAGGATGGAGAGCGGACAGGGAGAGGTCAAGGAGGGGACAAGGAGGGGACAAGGAGGGGACAAGGAAGGGACAAGGAGGGGACAAGGAGGGGACAAGGAGGGGACAAGGAGGGGACAGCGAGCCCGGGAAGCCAGATGGGGAAGGGGGGACAGGACAGGGATGGGACAAAGGGACAGGAAGGTGACAGGGAGGGGTCACGCACCCGGAGGTTCTTGCTGGGGACAAAGTCCCAGTCCAGGTGTCGCGGCAGCGCGGGGACATTGGTGCCCCGCGGGATGTAGATGCTGCGCGTGGCCTCGGCGATGTCGCGCAGCGGCCGCTGGATGCCGTCGAAGATGGAGCCCAGGATGCCCGGGCCCAGCTCCACCGAGAGCGGCGTCCCCGTGCGCCGAACCGGGTCCCCGACCTGCACCCCCGCTGCGGCCGCTCAGGAATGGCACCGCCAGGGACACCGGGGGGACAGCGGGGACACGGGGACAGCGGGGACCGAGGGGACAGCGGGGACACGGGGATAGCAGGGACCGAGGGGACAGCGGGGACATGAGGACTGAGGGGACACGGGAACTGAGGGGGACACAGAGACTGCGGGAGGATACGGGGACCGAGGGGACAGCGGGGGCATGGGGGCACCGGGCGGGATAGCGGGGACACGAGGAGGACAGCGGGGAAACCAGGACACGGGGACCGCTGGGACAATGGGGACACGAGGACCGGGCGGGGCAGCGGGGACACGGTGGGGGACAGCGGGGACACGAGAAGCGGGAGGGACACGGGGACTGCGCGGACACAGGGACCGGGCGGGATAGCAGGGACACGAGGAGGACAGCGGGGACACTGGGGGGACAGCGGGAACAGAGGGGAGACGGGGACAACGGGGACAGTGGGGACACGGGGACAACGGGGACAGTGGGGACACCGGAATCGGGGGGGACACGGGGACTGGGGGGACAGCGGGACGGGATGGGCTGAGGGGGACACGGGGAGGGACAGAGGGCACAGGAGCGGATGGGGATGGCAGGGAGGGGACAGGGAGGGTGGGGAGGGGACAGGGCAGAAGGGAGGGACAGGGGAGGGGACAGGACGGGGGACTGGGAGGGGACAGAACAGGCTGGGACAGGACAGAACCTCAGGGGAACAAGGGAGGGGACAGCAGAGGACAACGGGGACAGGGCGGGGCGCTCGGAGGGACAGAGGGCTGGCGGGGAGGGGACATTAGGGACACTGGGGACAGGATACAGGTCTCCTCGTACACCTGCAGCGTGGCCATGTCCCCCTCGAGCCGGATGATCTCCCCCACGAGCTCCGCGTGTCCCACCCGCACCAGCTCGTACATGGCCGCGCCCGCCATGCGCGTGGCTGTCACCACTGCGGGGACACTCCGCTGTCACCCCGGCCCCGGGCCACCACCCCACCCAGGACCCCTCTGTCCCCATCCCTGTCCCCTCCCCACCGCCACCCCCGGGTGCTTTCTCACGCTGTCCCCTCTCCTGTCCCCATTTCAGTGCCACAAACGCCATCGGGATCCCCATTCCCTCTGTCCCCAGGGTGTCCCCATCCCATTGTCCCCTCCCCGGGTGCTCTCCCCCATTGTCCCCCCTCCTGTCCCTCTGTCCCCACTGTCCCCCCAGCACTGTTCCCTCCCCAAGTGCTCTCCCCATTGTCCCCCCTGCATTGTCACCCCTCTTGTCCCTCTGTCCCCATTTCCCCCCCCATTGTCCCCCCTCCTGTCCCTCTGTCCCCATTTCCCCCCCCATTGTCCCCCCTCCTGTCCCTCTGTCCCCCATTGTCCCCCCTGCACTGTCACCCCTCTTGTCCCTCTGTCCCCATTTCCCCCCCATTGTCCCCCCTCCTGTCCCTCTGTCCCCCATTGTCCCCCCTGCACTGTCACCCCTCTTGTCCCTCTGTCCCCATTGTCCCCCCTGCACTGTCACCCCTCTTGTCCCTCTGTCCCCCTCCATTGTCCCCCCTCCTGTCCCCGATTTAGCGCCACAAACGCCACCGTGTCCCCATCGCCTGCTGTCCCCAGGTGTCCCCGGTGTCACCGTACCGGGCCCGGACACGCCATGCACGGCCCCCACCAGGCTCTCGCGCTCCTCCTGCCGTGTCCCCTCCATGCTGTCCCCGTGTCCCCTCCCCGCCGCGCCGCCACCGCCGTTAAATGGCCCCGGGCGCCGGCGACAACCGGACAGGGCCACCACGGCAGTGTCCCCACCCCCGGGGACAGCGCGGGGACATTGGGGTGACAGCGGCTGGCTGCGGGTGTGGCACTGTGTGCAGTCAACAGCCGAGTGCCGCTGCTCCGGGTGACACCGGGTGACACCGGCACGGCCCGGCTCGGGGTGACGGGGACACGGTGTGGGTGTCCTTGTCACCTCCCTGCCGCGTCCTTGTCACCGCTTCCTCTTTGTCACGCCCACGGCTGTATCACCCCCTTTCTTTTGTCACCCTCATGGCCTTGTCACCTCCCTGCCGCGTCTTTGTCACCTCCTTGTGTCACCCCCGTGTCCTTGTCACCCCCTTCTCTTTGTCACCTCCTGGCCATGTTCTTGTCACCCCTTTGTCACCCCTATAGCCTCGTCACTCCCTTCCCTTTGTCACCCTCATGGCCTTGTCACCCCCACGATCTTGTCACCCCACTCCCTTTGTCACCCCTCCATGTCCTTGTCATCTCTCATGTCCTTGTCACCCTCTTCTCTTTGTCACCTCCCATGTCCTTGTCACCCTCTTCTCTTTGTCACCCTCATGGCCTTGTCACCCCCATGATCTTGTCACCCCACTGCCTTTGTCACCCCTCCATGTCCTTGTCACTCTCATGGCCTTGTCACCCCCACATCCTTGTCACCTCCCTGCCATTTCTTTGTCACCCCCCTGCCATTTCTTTGTCACCCCACTGCCTTTGTCACCCCTCCATGCCCTTGTCACCTCTCATGTCCTTGTCACCCTCTTCTCTTTGTCACCTCTCGTGGCCTTGTCACCCCCTTGCTCTGTCCTTGTCACCCCCTTGGTCTTGTCACCCCTACGGCCCTGTCACCTCCCTGCCATGTCCTTGTCACCCCCACATCCTTGTCACCCCCCTGCCATTTCTTTGTCACCCCCTTCCCTTTGTCACCTCCTTGCACCCTCTGCCCCCCCCCGCACCTTGTCACCA